>NW_013549260.1:0-2500 GCF_000499425.1 Eimeria acervulina | reverse complement strand
GTCTCCTTAAGGAGACAGTAAACTAGAGCTCTGCTTCTGCCCAGTCATCTAGGAGCTCAGGCTCTAGACAGCTATCCAGCTAGCTAGCTAGCTAGCCAGCTAACTAGCTAACTAGCTATCTAGCTAACTAATACAGCGTCTAGTAGGAGGTACAAATGCGTTTGCTCTTGTAACGGTTTCTGTCTTCGTGGTGTACAAAGGCCGCCAGCATATGTTCTAGCTGCAGAGACACCCGGGCTTGCTGATGATATTGTAGAGTGAGAGGAGCTGCCGATACACCGCAGCAAAGGATCCTGCTGCCTGTATAAGCTGCCTATACACCCCAGAAATATGCTGCATGCATACTTTGGTCTCTCCTTCTGTCTCCAAGCCAGAGGGGCCTTGGTGCTGTCTCTCAACCTAATAAGAGAGACACTGAGGAGACAGTATTAGCAAAAGAGAAGGAGACAGATGTGAGGGAGAGAGACAGAGAAGGCTGCTGCTCTAAGAGACACCGATAGCACCACAGAGGAAGGAGACAAATATAGATAGAGACAGACAGCCAAACGTTTTTGTACTTTTGAAAGAATAAAAGACTATTATTTTAGTTTGCATTTATTACGATTTAATCAAATTAAAAAAATGCATGCAAACGTGCCTTAACAATATCATCTTGTAAATAATATTCTTTATTAATTTTATCTTTGTTTAAATTATATGACAAAATATTAAAATCTGAGGAACAAAACCCTAAATTTTTTCTGGCAAAAAATATTAAATGTAATATTAATTAATTTTATACTTTTTTTTAACTCATTCAGAAGATTTTGACGGACAAAGAAAGTATTAAATAGGAGAAAGGAGACACTTAGAGACAGAAAGAGACAGAAATGCATGCACTGTCTCCTCCTGAAGAAGCTAAGGAGTTTCAAATGCTTCTGGGGCCCCACATAAAACTTTAGAAACGCTATAGAAGAAGCTAGCTAGTTGAGAGACAGCTGCCTTGCAAGAGGAGACACCAGAGACACATCACAAGCAAAGCCGGTTGTCTCCTCCTTACAGAGAAGAGACAGTGTAGATTTGGGGTGTATCCTTGCATGTATCTGTCTCTTTATGTCTTTAAGTGTCTCCTTTTTTGTGTACTATTTATAGAAGCCTTTGTCTGTCTCTGCTTCGTTGTCTTTTTTTGTTTATCTTTATTTGTCTCTGGCGGTGTATCTTTCTTGTCTGTGTTTGCTTTGAGAGCAGCGCTACAGATATAAGCATTAAAATAAATATAAATATGGATGTAAATAAATATTTATATATTATTAAATATAAAAAGACAGACAATACAGCAGAAAAAACATTGCCTAAGAGCACCTCCTGCGGCGCTGGTTCTCTCCCCCTAGCGAAGTACACCAGTGGCCCACAAGCATTTGCTGCTGCTGCTGCTGCTGCTGCTGCTGCTGCTTACTGCTGTCTCTCGCGTTGCAGCAGAAGCCCAATAAATTAAATTATTTTGTTTTTTTCTTTATTTAAAAACATAAAAAATGACAAAGAAAAGAAAAAAAAGCGCAGAGACACAGGGGTTGGGGACAGCCACTGTCTCCTCGGCTCCAGATGGAGACCCTAGAGTCGCAGCAGCAGCAGCAGCAGCAGCAGCAGCAGCAGTAGCAGGAGCAGCAGCCGCAGCCGCAGCAGCAGCAATAGCAGGAGCAGCAGCAGCAGCAGCAGCATAAATGGGGACCCTGAGGCTCAGTTGATATATTTTAATGTTTTTTAAAGGTTTTTTTCTAGCATATATAGACAGGTGCCGAGGAGAATGCCTCCCCCATAGGTGTCTCCCTTTGTGTCTCCTTTACTGTCTCCTCTCTGTCTCCTTCTGAGCCCTGCACAGGCCCCACAAACAAACAAAAAGGAGACAGTTACTGTGGGCCCTATAACTGTCTCTTATGGGGCTCCAACCAGGTTACCTCCTTCCCCATATATGAAGAAGCTGTCTCTAAGTGAGGGGGGCCCACAAGGGCCCCTGGGGGCCTCCCCTATTAAGGGGCTCAAGGGCCCCTTAATAAGGGGGGCCCCTATTAAGGGGCCCCTGGGCCCCTTAATAGGTGCTGGCCTCAGAGCGTCCGTACAGTGGTTGCGTAGGTTCAGTGGCTGCTGCTCTGTAAGATGTTTCTGTAGGGTTGGTGCTGCTGTGTCTCCGCTGCTGCTGCTGTTGCTGCTGCTGCTGTCTCCTGTGGAGCTGTCAGTGGGGTTGTCTGGTCCTCGTAGGCCAATGGTCTTCAGTAGACGCGGCGGCAGCTTCTCTTCTAGTGGCCGTCGTGGGGGCCGTCACGGGCCCCACGGGCCCCATGGGACCCACCACGGGCCCCATAGGCCCCATCGGGCCCACCACGGGCCCCATGGGCCGCCCTATGGGCCCCCCCACCAGCCCTATGGGCCCCATGGGCCCCCCCACGAGCCCTATGGGCTCCATGGGCCCCCCCACGAGCCCTATGGGCCCCATGGGCCCCCCCACGAGCCCTATGGGCCCCAT
>NW_013549261.1:0-6668 GCF_000499425.1 Eimeria acervulina | reverse complement strand
TATGTATGTATATATGTACATATATATATATATATATATATATATATATGCTCTAATTGATACAATAAATATAGATAGTATGTACACACACTATACTATCTATATTTATTGTTTATATCATCAGAATAAAAACTATTATTAATATATTATATTCTATAATATAATATATTTTAATATATTATATTTATATACAATAGCTTACGAATTTAATTCTATAAGAGCCCGCATCATCTAAGTTGTCTTCTAACTGAATACTTTTTAATAAATTTAAAACCTCTCTGTCTGCTGAAGACATAAAAGAAAGTAAATGATGATTGCAGATAGCAGCAGCCCAGAAGCCGGGTATTTTATCAAGAACAGTCTGTCTCTTCTCAAGAAGAGGTTTTTTGTTTTTATCATATTCTTTCTGAATAAGCATTTGTTTTTTAGCGCATTCTTCATCAAAATCTTGTAAAGAACGTTGAATATCTTCTAACTCCTCCATGAAGGGTCTAAGGAGCTCCTCAGGTCCTCCTGCTTCATTGCTGCTGCTGCTGCTGCTGCTGTTGCTGCTGCTGCTGCTTCGTGCTGCTGCTGCTGATGCAGATCCACCTTCCAGCTTACGCTGCTTCGGCTCCTCCGTCTCCTCCTCTGCTGCTGCTGCTGCTGCTCTATCGCGCTTTGTCATGGTTTGTTTTTTTCTCTTAAAAGTAATCGATGAAGAGGGGGGGAGAAGGAGAGAAGAAAGCAAAAAAGAAGCAAAAGAATAAACAAATACAACAAAAAAGAAGGTAAAATAAACGAATATAAATATATAAACAAAAAGAAATGAAAACCAACAACAAATGCAGAATATATACACAAAATAATATACAATAATAACAGACAAACAACAGCTGCAGTGTATGCGCAGACACCCCAACAACAAAACCACCTTCGTGCTGCACAGCTTCAATACGAAGCAAATGAATATAACTTCTTCTTATATTCTTCTTCAGTAGCCTTCCTTACCCCTCACATATCGCGATACCAGCAGTAACAAGCCCCAAACCAACACAGAATCCTTATCTTAGAGCTGCTGCTGCTGCTGCTGCTGCTGCTGCTGCTACTGCAGCAGCAGCAGCAGCAGCTTGTATCTCCCCACAAGAGGCAACCGATGCTGTTCTTCGCTGCTTTCTTTTTCCTTCGAGAGCAGTTTTATTATATAATATATATATTTTAATTAATTAATTAATTAATATATATATATTATATAATTATATTTCTATTCTTTTATTGTACATACACTGAAAAGGGCCCCCTAAGCCCACCCCTCAACCCCCCCAGGCGCCTCTACGCTAATTAATTGTTTGACTCGTCTCTGTCTCTAATTTTAAAAAATATTTTTTTGTTTGTTTGTTGTCTATACAACAAACGAGCTAAAAAAATAATTAAATTAAAATATCCTCGCTGCGGGCTTCACCCTTGGGGTGTACGCACAGCATACACCTAATACACATATACATATACATATATTTAATAGAAAGCCCAATTAATTATGAAAGTAAAACAAAAATAAACACATATTCAAACCCTCTTCTATTCCTCTCCTCAATATAAAAACAACAAACACCCACTGCCTTCGGGGCCCCTCATTGGGCCCCTTAGAAACGCCTTTGTCTAGGGGGGCCCCTCTTGAGGCCCCCTCTGAACCTTCAGGGTGTCCCCCTGGGGCCCCCAATTAACCCTGATGACTAGGGGGGCCCCCCGTGGGGCCCTCTCTCAACCCTGATGCCTACGGGGGGCCCTCCTGGGGGCCCCCCTGGGGGCCCTCCTGGGGCCTCCAATGAGCCCTGCTACCCTTGGGGCCCCTCTTGGAGCCCTCGTCAAACCCCTAGTACCCACGGGAGCCCTCTGGAGGCCCCGTAATACCCTACTGCCTATGGGGCCCCTCACGGGGGCCCCTCTAAACTATACTGCCTTTGGGGCCCCTTTTAGGGCCCCTATTTAAGACACCTACCGGGGCCCCTTTGGGGGCCCCCCCGAATGTACTGCCTCTGGGGGGGCCCTTTCTTGAAACCCCTTCTAATCCTTGTTGCTTACGGAGGCCCTCCTGGGGCCCCCAATTAATCCTGCTGCATTTCGAGCCCTTCTTTGGGGCCCCTTCTGAACTTTCGAACCCTTCGGGCCCCTCCTGGGGCCCCCAATAAACCCTGCTGCATTTGAAGCCCCTCTAGGGGGCCCCCCTGGGGCCTTCTATGAACTCTGGTGCCCTTGGGGCCCCCTTTGAACCCTGCTGCATTTGGGGCCCCTCCTGGGGCCCCCTCATTAATCCTGTAGCCTCAGGGGGCCCCCCCTGCTGCCCCCTTTGAACTCTGCTACATTTGGGGCCCCTCCCTGGGGCCCCGAATGAACACTGCTGCATTTAGGGCCCCTTCAGGACCCCCTTCTGAACCCTCTTGTTTATTGGGGGCCCCTCCTGGGGCCCCCAATAAACACTGCTGCCTAAGGGGGCCCCTCCTGAGGCCCCCGTCTGAACCCTGTTGCATAAGGGGGCCCCCCTAGGACCCCCTTTGAACCCTGCTGCATTTGGGGCCCCTTGTGGGGCCTCCTTTAAACTCTGCTGCCTAAGGGGGCCCCCCCGGTGGCCCCCTCTGAACCCTGTTACATATGAGGGCCCCTCCTGGCGCACCCTTTGAACCCTGCTGCCTATGGGGGCCCCTCCGGGGGCCCCCTTCTGACTGCTGTTAACTTTGAGGCCTTTAATGAAGCCTGTCTTTGGGGTGTATAGGGAGCCTTGCGCGATAAAAGAAGAAAATGTTTGTTTGCTTGTGTGTGGGGCTTGCATGCAGCTTGTTTTTAGGGTTTAGGGTTTATTTTTTAGGGTTTGTTTGTTTTATAGTGTTGTTAATGGTGGTGGCGGTGTTAATATAAGGAGACAAATATTTATTTATTTATTTATTTTTTATTTACTTAATTATTTTTTTTTTATTTACTTAATTATTTTTTTGTTTAGTGCTTTGTTTGCTGATGCTTGTACATAAAATTATGTTTTTAATGTTTATAGATGTGTTTGTGTGTGTTGTGTGCTGTCTATATACATATATATATATATATATATAGCTGCCTTTTTTCTATCTCCCTCTCTCTGTCTCTGTCTCTGTCTCTGTCTCTCTTTGTCTTTGTCTCTGTCTCTCTTTGTCTTTGTCTCTGTCTCTCTTTGTCTTTGTCTCTGTCTCTGTCTGTGTGCTGATTGTTTGCTGTATTTCTTTTAACAGTTTTTGTCTGCATGCGGTAGTTGATGTGTTGTCTTGGTGTTTGTTTGCAATATAATATAAATAAAATATATTATAATTTATAATATTATATATAGACATATAATATATAATATATATAATAATATAATGTATATATAGTAATACAACATATAATATATGTTCAATATATATGTGATTATGCATACATATAATATAATATAAACTATATATATAGTAATATAATATATAGTATATATAATAATAGAGTATATATTATATATAATATAAATATATATATATGTACATATATAATATATAGTATATGCAGTAAAATAATATATAATTATATAAAAATAATATGAAGAAGAGAAAGCAAACAAAGACCAGAGAGCAGCCTTTACGATTTATTATCAGTCGGGTTATTATTTTTATGTTTTGTTTGTTTATTAGGATGTGTATATGTCTTAAGAAGCCGAGGAGAAGGATAAGGCTTTGAAGAGAAGCAGCCTCGCCTATCTACGGGTCTCCATTTGTTATCATATCTTCTTGTAGGGGCGACACAGACAGCAGCAACAAATAGTTTACCCTTTGCTTCTCTTAATAGCTGCAGCGCAATATCAGGGTCATAGTCTACTGCATGCAGCAGCTGCAGCGCGAAATCTGGAGAAAATGGGGGTAAAACAGCAGCAGCAGCAGCAGCAGCAGCAGCAGCAGAATCACTTCCATATATAGATCTTGATACGGGCCCCTCACCCTCAGCAGCAACACAAACACCTGACGATCCCCATGCTGCTGCTGCATGCTGCAGATAAAGAGACAGGTCTAGATTAGCACCAGATAAATAGCTTCCTGCTGCAGAGACACCTCGAGCAGCAGCTTCTCCCTCTGCTGCTCCTGCTGCTGCTGCTGCTTCTGTTGCTGGTGTTGCTGCTGTTTCTGCTGTTTCTGCTGTTGCTGCAGGCACTGTAGAAACATTTCCAGGTGCAGTTTGTGTTGCAGGTGCTGCTGCTGCTGCTGCTGCTTCTTCTTCTGCTGCTGCTGCTGCACGAGCAGCAGCAACACGAAGCAAAGCCCTAGCTGAATAAACTAAACGGGGGCCCAGGGGCCCCTCATCATCGGGGGCCTCTAAAGAAGCAAAGCGTCTCTCTTCGTTGTCTTCAGATAAAAAGAAAGAAGGTAGGCGAGGCACCTGATACTTAGGGCCTACATTTATCCTGCATACACTGCTGCTGCTGCTGCTGCTGCTTCCTGCTGCTGCTGCAGTTGTGGGGTCTCTTCGCCTGCGGGGGGAATACGAACTGGGAGACGGGGATCGGGATCGGATCCCGCGTGCGCGCGGCAGCAGCAACGAAGGTGTTGCTGCTGCACCAGAGGGGCCCCGACGTGAAGCAGCAGAAGAGCTGTACTTTAAGAATGAAGATACACACTTCTGCCCTACTGTTGCTGTTGCTGCTGCTGCTGCTGCTTCCGCTGCTGCTGCTGCTGCTGGGGCAGATGCTGCTGGGGAGGGGGTTCTTGATGGTGCTGCTTCTGCTGCTTCTTCTGCTGCAGGAGATGCTGCTGTTGCTGCAGATGCGGCACCAAACGATGACTTAAACCCAGATGCTGTGGGAGCTGCTGCTGCTGCTGCTGCTGCTGCTTCTGCTGCTGCTGCTGCTTCTGCTTCTGCTTCTGCTGCTGCTGCTGCTCGTGCTGCTGCTGCTTCTGCTGCTTCTGCTGCTTCTGCTGCTGTGCTGTCAATTAACGGAACTGCCAATTCCGACAGTGTTGCTGCTGCTGCTAGATCTTCCGCTGCTGCACTTGCTGCTGCTGCTGCATTTGCTGCTGCTGCTGCATTTGCTGCTGCTGTATTGGCTGCTGCTGCTGGAGTTAGCTGTTGCCGATAGGGCCCTGAAGGCGCCTCCGTGCCCTCTACCATCCGCGTCATCTTCGCTTGAGTTAAGCTGACCAGGGTTTAGGGTTTAGGGTTTAGGGTTTAGGGTTAAGGGTTTAGGGTTTACGTACACCTCAACACTGAAGCCAGGCGCAAGCAATGGGGGCCCCTGCTTTGCGGCTGCAGCAGCAGTAAGAAAAAGATAATGAGTTATATATATATTAAATACACTAAAATAATAATAAAAGAAGAGAATATAAATAAATAAATTAATTAATTAATTAATTTATTTATTTATTTATTTTTATCTTCGTTTTATACTCAAAATAAAAAATTCAGCGATATTCCGCCGCCAAGCACAACAGGAGGAGAGCGCAAGGGTTTTGTTTATATTAATATTATTTTATTAATATTAATATTTATTTTATTATTAATATTATATTAATTATAATAATAATTATTATTATTGTTATTGCTGTTGTTGCTGCTGTTTGCTATTAAATGTTATACATACGTATTGCTAGCAATAGCCCTCTCCTTCATATATTTATTATATTATTTATTATTTTTAGCGTTTGTTTGTTTATGTGTTTATATTTATTTATTTGTTTGTTTTTGTGTATTTGTTTCTGCTGCTTTATTTATTTATTTATTTATTTTTACTTCTCATCGCTTCTTTCTGTCTTTTACTTGTTTTTGTTTATTTCTTTGCTTTTGTTTGTTTGCTCTTCTTTCTTTACTTCTGCTTTTTCTTTTGTTTGCTTCCACCCTCCAAATGAGGACGAGGCTATAATCTTAATGCAGCAGCTGCAGCAGCAACAACTGCAGCAGCAGCAACTGCAGCAGCAGCAACTGCTGCAGAGAGACAACAGAGAGAGGCAGTCTCCTTTCTCTGCTTTTTTATGCTTATGACACATGAAGAGACAAAAAGAAGAGACAGCTATTGCTGCTAAGAGGAGACAGTTGCACCCCACATAGATAGCTAGCTAGCTAGCTATCTGGCTAGCTAGCTAGCTAGATCGAGGTTGTCAGTTACAGCTAACCGCACTGAGGTGCCGCTAGCTGTAGTTAAGTTTATAGCTAGCCGTATCTAGCTGTAGTTTGATGCAGCTAGCTGCAGCTAGCTGCAGCCTCTAGCAGCTAGCTGTAACCCTTTGCAGCTAGCTGACTCCTGCTGCTGCTAGCTAGCCGCAGCAAAGAGCACACGAAATTAATTAGCTAGCTAGCTAGCTAGCTAGCTAATTAATTAATTAATTATTTTATTATTGCCGGTGCTTGTAGAAAGAAGAGTCTTTGAGGTGTCTGTCTCCTTCTTCTTTTTCTGTCTCCTCCCTATCGATTAATTACTTGACAAATTATTTATTTATTTATTTATTTATTTATTTATTTATTTATTTATTTATTTATTTATTTATTCGCTGTTGCTAGTAGAAGAGTCTTCGAGGTGTCTGTCTCCTTCTTCGCTTTCTGTCTCCTCTTCACCGTTCCACGAGGCCTCAGCACAGCCGCAGCGGCAGCCAACAACATTACTTAAATATTCTTGTAAACCTGTTCTTATATATCTGCTGCTGCTGTTGCTG
>NW_013549262.1:0-8044 GCF_000499425.1 Eimeria acervulina | reverse complement strand
TATATATATATATATATATAACTCGCATAGCCCAGCAAAACCTCAGTCCGGCCACTCCCAACCCCCCGCATAATGCGCGTTTGTATGAGAGAAGCAATGAAGAGGGGGTCGTATTGAAGTGTCTGTACACTGTTTGAGGGGCGTGTTTATGCGGGTATTTTGGGGGGTATTGTTTGGTTGTTGGGGTGTATGTACACTTGGTTGCTACCTCAGCTGCACGTTAAAAGTTTGCTGCAGCAGCGCGCAGAGTTTCTCCTGGAGCGCATTTACTTCAGTGTGTGTGAGGGTGCGGTCTGGGGCCTTATAAGTGATGCGGAGACAAAGGCTTTTTTGCATTGAGACGGGGTGTATAAAGCTGTCTTGAAGCTGCACACTTTCGATTAAATTGCCCCCCACATCCCTACACAACTCTTTAAATGAATTCAAATCAAACTCCTTCAATCCAGAGTTGCTGTTGCTGCTCCTGTTGCTGCTGCTGTTGCTGCTGTCTCTGCTGCTGCTGCTGCTGTTGCTGCTGTTGCTGCTGCTGCTGCTGCTGCTGCGGGGGTTTTGAGTCAGAAGCCAGAAAGAAATGTCTTTATAAACAGGCGGCATATTTGAAAAGGGCACGAAAGGACAAACTTTACCCTGAGTGAATTGCTGCGTAAAGCGCAGATCCTGAGACCAAAGGAGACGAATATCTTTTAGAGAGAACAGCAGCATGCACAGTCTTTCAAGCCCCAAACCGCATGCCCAGCCCCTACTTTCTGCATGCAACGCACTCCCCACAAATCCTGCAGGCAGTTGCTGCAGCACCATCCGCTGCTTCTGCTGCTCCTCCTCTTGCTGCTGCCACTGCGCTACATCCTGCTGCCTTGCCATACCCCTCGGCTGCTTCTGCTGCTGTTGCTGCTGCTGCTGCTGCTGCTGTTGCTCGGCGCATGCAGCAGCAATGATTTGGGGCTTTATTTCGCCTGCACCCAACACTTCTAGCCATTGTCCGTCATGCAAAACTTCGAGCTCCAAAGAGGGATGAGTAAAAGGAAACTCAGCATCGTACACCCACCGCAACTCAACATCGCTGCTGCTGCTGCTGCTGCTGCTGCTGCTGCTGCTACTTTGAGGGTGAGGTTCTGTTTGGGTTTTGTGGGCCCACAAGAAGCGAATTAGTTTTTCTAGAGTGACTTGCAGCTGCAGCACGACGGCATTGTTGCGGTGGGGGTTTTTATCATTGAAGCAGACAAACGAACAAAGACAAAAAATATCTCTTACGCACAAACCCGCTGCACGCGCAGCCTTATCCAGAGACGCATGCAAATCCTGCTGCTGCTGCACCTGCTGCTGCTGCTGCTGCTGCTGCTGTTGCTGCTCTTGCTGGATTTGTTTGGCGATCGCTACGGCTTTAAGAACAGCTTGGTGTTGCGTCTGCAGGAGGCGTAGAGAGAGGGAGTGCGTTTGGTTGCTTTCGTTTTGCTGTTCGTGCTGCTGCTGAGGTGTCTCCTTTCCGCAGCAGGAGGAGGAGGGCCCCGGGGCGAAGATGCAAATACTGTCTCCTTGGTGAAAGACAGGGAAGTGAGTCTTGTCTGATCTGTCTCTTCGAGCTACAGCCCCACACCACAACGCCTGCTGCACCCCAAGGCTCAGCAAACGCGCTTGGTGAGCAGTCCCATGCGTACGCAGCAGCAGCTGCCTGCTGCTGCTGCTGCTGCTGCTGTTGTTGTTGTTGTTGTTGTTGTTGTTGTTGTTGCTGTTGCTGTTGGGGTTGTAGGGGCTGCTGCTGCTGCAGTTGCTGTCGGGGCTGCTTGTGCTGCTGCTGTTTGCGGAGCTGCTGTTGCTGCTGTCGTTGCTGCTGCTGCTGCGGCTGCTGCTGCTGCATTGCTGCCGCTGTTGCAGTGCTGCGAGTTGCTGATGAGAGAGGGTGAAGTTGGGGCTTAGATAAAAAGTGTCGCTGGTGCTGCGGCTGCAATGAGAAGAGGGAATGAGGAGACTATCAAAGTTTTCCTGTATAGACACAATGGGGCTCAGCCTGTCCAAATACACGAACCCCCCCCGCTGCTGCTGCTGCTGCTGTTGCTGCTGCTGCTGCTGCTGCGGTTGCTGGTGCTTGCGTTGGTGCACGTGCTGCTGCTGTCGCTGTAGCCCTTGCTGCGGCTGTTGCTGCTGTTGTTGTTGCTGCTGCTGTTGCTTCAGCTCCGTATGATAAGCGGGTGGGTAGTGGGGGCTGAAGTAGGCGTGCTGCTGCAGCAGCAGCTGCTGCTGCTGCTGAAAGAAGTGCCGCAGCAGAGCAGCAGCAATGCCTACGGGATTCGAAGGGGTCAGGTGCAGCCCCCGCAGCAGACCTGTCCATACACTCTGCGGTATATGGGGGGGCTTAGGGGGGAAGCCCCACAGAGCTGACAGCTGCCGCGCTGTTGCCTCTGCTGCTGTTGCTGCTGCTGCCGCTTCTGCCGCTGCTGCTGCTGCTTCTGCTGCTAAGGCTGCTGCCGTTGCTTCTGCTGCACCACTTGCTCCAACGGCTGATAAGGGAAGCGCTGGCCCGTCGAGCGTTGCTGCCTCGTTTGCTGCCTGCGTTGCTGCTGCTGCTGCTGCTGCTGCTGCTACTGCTGCTGTTGCTGCTGCGGATAATGGGGGTGACCTTGCTGCCGATGGTTCCGTTAGTACGCCGGCTGCTGCTACAGCCTTTGCTGCTGCCGCTTCCTCCTCTGCTGCAGTTGCTACTACTGCTGCTGCCTTTGCTGCAGCAGCAGCGGCTGCTGCAGGAGTTGCAGCAGCGGCTGCTGCAGGAGTTGCAGCAGCGGCTGCTGCAGGAGTTGCAGCAGCAGCAGAAGGCACTGCGAGCCCACAACCCGATTGTGTTGCATGGGTGGGGTTGGTGTAGGTAGAATAAGAAACTTGAGAGCAGCAAAAGCGCAGCTGGGACCGCCTTGTTGGTGCTGCTGCTGCTGCTGCTGCACCTGGTCTTGCTGCTGCTGCTGCAGTTGCTGCTCCGGCAGTAGTTGCTGCTGTCGTTGAAGCTGATGCTGGAGTTGTTGCTGCAGCATTGGGTGCTGTCTTGGGTATGACGGCGCAAGACCAAGAGGAGGCAGTAGGGGGCCCCCGGGGCCCCCCCCCAGCTGCTGAGTTGTAGGCGGGGGGCCCCCGCGTGCAGCGGCAGCCTCGAAGGATGCAGCGGAGAGGGGCCCCCATATCAGTAGTAGAGGGTGAAGCGTAGCATCGGAGACAACATTAACAACACGAAAAGACAGCAGAGACAAAAAGTATATATACACAGACAGACAGAGAGGCCTCAATAACTCTCCTTCGTCTTCATTAACCTTTAAAAACATAACAAAGAAAACAAACAAAAACACTCTAACTCAATGGGGGCCCCTAATACTTACTCCACTGAGGATAGCACTGTGGGGCCCCCAGGGGCCCCCAGAAGAGGGGCCCCTGGGGGCCCCCCTGGGGCCCCCGCGTAAAGGGGGCCCCTTGTAGGTGGTAGTACACCCGTTTACAGATGCTGAGTATATTTCTTTTTAATTAGAGATAGTAAACAGCAAAGATTAACAATATTTTATTTGTTGCTGTTTATTCAATGTCTATTAAGCGCTGGTGTATGAGGCAATGAAGGAGGTATTAGGCAACAACTTAACTAACTTTTACGCACTTATAACAAAATATAATATATATGCATCTACATATATATATATATATATGTATATGTATATGTATATGTATATGTATATGTATATGTATATGTATATGTATATGTATATGTGTATACATATGTGTATAAATATATATATATATATATATATATATATATCAAATTTAATAGTTAATATTTAACTGTAGTGAATATATATATATTACATCCATGAGTGTACTCATATCCACACACGCACAGTATATATATATATATATATATATATATATATATATATATAGGCGTATATTATATGCGTATTAATATTTATGCATATATATATGCAAGTATCTGGATGAGTTTAAACAGCTATATAGATCCAATATATATACATGCATAATACATATAATATATATATATATATGTATATATATATATACATATATATATATACATATATTTATACATTTATATTGATGAGTATATATATGTATCTTTACACAAAAACATCCAAGAGAGGAAGCAAGAGGGGTCATTTGTTAGCAGCAGTTTAAGTATGCTTTGAGTTAATTTCTTAGCAATGTTTGTTTCTCTAAATGAGTTGTTATTCTAATAACAATGTTTGTTTGCTTCAGGTGAGTTATTTTCTTGACAATGTTTGTTTGTTTAAGGGGAGATGCTTTATTAACAACGTTTGTCTGTTTAAAATGAGTTGTTGTTTTCTTAACAATGTTTGTTTGCTTGAAAAGAGTTGTTAGTTTATTAATATTGCTTGTTTGTTTAAAAGGAGTTAGGTTCTTAACAATGTTTGCTTAAAAAGAGTTATTTTCTTAACAATGTTTGTTTAAAAAGAGTTATTTTCTTAACAATGTTTGTTAACAGTGTTTGTTTGTTGAGGCGGTGTATTCCTTAGAAAAGAGACAAATGAAGCATTCAGCTGCGCTTCTCTCTGCAGCAATTAGAGAAAGGGTAAAGAAGGAGACACATAAAAAACAATAAGACCCTCTATTATACCCAAGCAGGCTGCTGCTGCTGCTGCTGCTGCTGCTGCTGCTCTTGTTGCGGATCCTGTTGTTTGTGTTGCTGCTGCAGCTGTTCTTGCTGCTGCTGCTTCTGCTGCTGTTGTATCTGCTGCTGCTGTTTCTGCTGCCGCTAACTGGCAGCAGCAGCAGCAGCATCAGCACACCAGCAGCATCAGCAGCAGCAGCACAAGCAGCAGCAGCATCAGCAGCAGCAGCTATTCATCATCACAGCGGCTGAGGGCAGCTAACTGCGAAGCAAGATACATAGCCTTATGCCTCCGACTTTGAGAGGAGACAGAAGATCCGCTGTGCTTCAGCTGCATCATTGCTGCAGCAAGAGACTCCCACTCCTCCATCTCTGCTTCTGTTGCTGCTGTTGTTGTTGCTGACGCTGATGCTGATGCTGCTGCTGCTGGTGCTGCTTTAGGGACAGCGGGCCCCTCTCGAGGCCGCTCACGAACGCCTGCAGCAGCACCAGCAGTAGAAGCAGCAGCAGACGTGTCAACCCCCTGTTGCTGCTCTGACTGCTGCTCTCCTCTCTTCATGCTGGTGCTGTTGCTGCTGCTGCCGTTGCTGCTGCTGCAACTGTTGTTGCTGTTGCTGTTGCTGCTGCTGCTGGTTATATTAGAGCTGCACTTCGTTAGGCCTGGCCACATGTGACACTGCAGCGCCTCAGCTACAGCGCGCAGCCGCTGCTGCTGCCGCTCCGGCACAGCAGCAGCAGCAGCAGCAGCATCAGAAGAAGCAGCTGCTGCCTCTTTGGTGTTGAGACAAAGCTCGACACCCTCTATAAACACATCCTTCAGGAACAGCCAAACTTCAGTCTCCCCGTTGCCTGCTAAGACAGCAGAACCTCTGCTGCATCTGCTGCAGCCCCAGCTGCTGCTGTAGCTGCTGGTGCTGCAGTGTATGAACACTATGAATTTAAGAGGGACATCTCGAACCCACCAATCATCCGTGTCCCCTGTCTCTTCCCCCTCTCTCATCTCCTGCTGCTCTTGCTGCTGCTGCTGCTGCTGCTGCTTGGCAACGGGCCAGTTGCGCATGCAGTGCAGCGGCAGCAGCAGTCTGCTGCTGTTGGGGTGTCTGTCCTCGTCCTCTGCCTCTGCAAGACGCCTGGTTGCGAGCAGCTTATCTCTTTCTTGTTTGCTGCAAATAAACACAACTGCTTCAGCAGGAAGGCGGCACTTCTCAGGTGTCTCCGCAGCCTCAAGTGTCTCCTTCTTTCTCAAAGGTGTCTCTTCTGCTGCAGCAGAGCACGCCTCACTCGCAGGCTTTGCTGCTGCACACTGCTCCTCCTCCTGCTGCTGATGCAGCTGCTGCAGCTGGGGCTGCTTCGGCTGAGGCTGCTGCTGCTGCTGCTCTTGCTGCTGCAGCGGCAGCTGCAGCATAACAGCCCTTATAGGGGCTGAGTAGTATTTGTTGCGGATAGAACAGCGCCACGAGGTGAGGCGTACTGTCTCCTCATCTCTTGTTGCTTCAAGTGTCTCTTCTGCTGTCTCCTGCACAGGGACAGATCCAAGTTGCTGCAGCAGCTGCTGCGCTACCTGACGCAGCAGCGCGTTGCCTCCCCACGGGGCCACCTCCGCTGCTGCAGCAGGAGACACAACCAACAGCAGCAAGGGGAGCTTCTCAGCTGCTGCTGCTGCTGCTGCTGCTGCTGCTGCGGGGGGTTCCCCCTCAGTTTGTGCCGTGCTTTGACCCATAGAGAGAAAACCTGAGAGGAGACACCTGCAGCAGCAGAGACAGAAGAGACAGGCAGCAAGAGGAAGTACTCTAGCTGCTGTATTTGCTGCTCTGAGTTTTGCTTCTTCAGTGGTGTCGTTTCCCTGTACAAGAAGAAGAACCCTTAGACACCTGCCTGTCTTTTGTTGCTGCTGGACTTCAGCAGCTGGAGCTGCTGCTGCTGCTGCTGTTGCTGCTGCTGCTGTTGCTGCTGCTGCTGTTGCTGCGTTGCATGTATTTGTTTTGTCCGTATTACGGGATTTGTTTATCCTTTAAGGATGTCCTTAGTTGAACAAAGACAGATGCTGCAGCAGAGGAAACGCAACGCAGACAGAACAACAACAGCAGCAGCAGCAGCAGCAGGAGATGCAGCAGCAGCAACGGGGGCCCCTCGTCTGTGACGTGTACATGCAAGAAGATCTGCCTTGTTTTGCTCTCACATTCGCTTGGAAGTTCTATTTAAAGTCATTTGCAGGTCATTCATGTACAGGTGTTAATGTTTACAGCCCAGGGTTTAGGGTTTAGGGTTTAGGGTTTAGGGTTTAGGCATGTCGGTGCAGCAGCAATGCCTCGATTCTTCTGCTCTTTGATTGTTGCTGCTGCTTTTCTTGCTTCTCCTTCGTTGGATTTAATTTAATTTAGTCATTTAAATTATATTTTGTTTTATTGGGGCTGGCGAAAGCAAAGAAAGTTCAGGGCCCCCGCGAGACTGAGGCAGCTGCAGCCGAAGCAACAGAAGCAGCAAACCCAGGAGCAGCAGCAGCAGCAGCAGCAGCAGTAGCAGTTGACCACAGACGCCTTCAGTTGCTCACGCAGCACGAGAAGGATCAACAACTGCAACAGGAACACTGGCCGCGGCAGCAGCAGCAGAAGCAGCAGCAGCTTCAGCTGCTGTTGCTGTTGCTGCTGCTGCTGCGGCGGCAGCAAACACTGAGGACTCTGACCCCAGGGCACATCATCTACTATCAGCTACTGCATCACACACACGAAACCTTATCAGCAGCAACAGCAACAGCAGCAGCAGCAGCACCTACATTAACAGCAGCAGCTTTACCACCGGCAGCAGCTAACACAGCAGCAGCAGCAGCGCAGCAGCAGCGGCACTAGCATCAGGTTCAACTTAAAGAAGCAGCAGCAGAAGCAGCAGCATTAGAAACAGAAGGAGCTGCTTCGGAGAGAGCAGCAGTAGCAGCATCGGTGCATGCGTCATCTTCCGTACGAGCAGCAGCATCCGCAGCAGCAGCAGCAGCAGCAGCACGAGCCAGATTTCTTTAAGTCTCCCTTCTTTCAACGGCAACACCAGCATCACCAGCAACAGCAACAGCAGCAGCGGTACCAGCAGCAGCAGCAGCATCCGCAGCAGCAGCAGCAGCAGCAGCGCCACCAAGTGCTGAATTTATATGTCTCCTTTGTGTGTCTCCTTCTGGTTATTAAATATAATATTTGATTGTTAAGATGGGGCAGCAAGAATCACATGTGCTTCAAAGTGAAGCTGTAGATACAGCAGAAGTGCGGCTGCGCCCGCGAGGTAAAAAGGAGACAACCAGAAAAAGAAAGACGGTCGTGAGTTCTTTTTTGCATGCACATACATAATATATATATATATTTTATATATATATATATATATATATATATATAAATGCATATAAGTATACAAGTATATACAAGTCTATATTTACATATAAGTATA
>NW_013549263.1:0-7670 GCF_000499425.1 Eimeria acervulina | reverse complement strand
TAACTGAGGTGTTTGCACAAGTATTGATTAATGAGGTGTCTCCTCACCTTAGTATAATCTAAGAATTTGGGATCGTACTGCTCGGGATCCGTGAAGAGCTCGCAGCAAAGTCGATGCCCTGCCTCTAAATTTTCGTGCAATGTTCCTCCATACTGATCCATAAAAGAAGCTCCTCCGTTAGGTAAGCGAATAATAACATAATTACCAGTCATTAACTCTGTAACAATTTGAAGCAATTCTCTTAAGTACAGCTTTACATACTCCCTAATAAACAAAACACAAAAACAATGTTAAATGGTCTATTATATAATTATTCTGATTTTATTAATTATTTTA
The DNA here is from genome assembly GCF_000499425.1 of Eimeria acervulina. Taxonomy (NCBI): domain Eukaryota; phylum Apicomplexa; class Conoidasida; order Eucoccidiorida; family Eimeriidae; genus Eimeria; species Eimeria acervulina. Next base: position 7,334 of record NW_013549263.1, on the reverse strand, counting down.
TTGTTTTAAAATAATGCTAAACAGATAAGGAGACCTTTAGGGAAGCCAACATACTACAAACATATATAATATAGGTAAATCAATATATATGCATATATATGTATATATATATATATCATGTATATATATACATATATAGATATATATATATATATATATATATATATATATATAAAGATACATATAAATAGAAATGGACGATGTTCGTGCTCATGAAAAAGGGCTAAAGGAGACACATACACAAAAGGAGACACATGAGGAGACACCTAAGGAAACACATAAGGAGATAAAAGGAGACACATGAGGAGACACATAAGGAGACATATAAGGAGACAAGAGGAGACGCATAAGGACAGACAACAGGAGACACACGAGGAGACACAGGAGGAGACACAAAAGGAGACACATGAGGAGACACAAAAGGAGACACATGAGGAGACACCGTACCGAATTGACTGTGGCGACTGCTGCACCAACTGGTCCTCAAGCTCAGCGATCTTCTTCTGAGTGTCTCTTCGCTTCCTTGTTAGCCGTCTCTCCAGCGAACTTAGCTGCTCAGACAGCAGCGCCTGCAGCAGCAACAGCAGCAGCAGCAGCAGCAGCAGCAGACGGAGCAGCCGTGATTGCAGAGGTGCAGCCATGGTGCACGAGAAAACGCAGCAGCAGCAGCAGCAGCAGCGCCTGCTGCTTGCGCTGCATGCGGAAGCACGGTACGAAGGAGAGACAGATAAAAGGAGACCAACGAGAAAGAGACAGAGACAGAGACAGGGAGGGACATCTCAAAGGATGCCGCGAAGCAACGCAGCAGCACATGAAGAAATCAGCAGACGCAAAATGAAGCCCCGGCTCTGTCTCCCTCTCACTCTGTATTCATCCCTGTCTCTGTCTCTCTTTGTCTCTGTCTCTCTTTGTCTATGTCTCTGTCTCTGTCTCTGCCTGTCTCTCTCTGCGTGTGGGTATGTGCATGTCTCCTCTCAAGTGTCTCCTCTTGAAGTGTCTCCTTTTAGAGTGTCTCCTTTTAAAGTGTCTCCTTTACAATAAATGTGTATATATGAATTACCTGGAACTTATTATTGAGCTCCGACTTAAATTTATGCGGGCTGAAGAAGTCTGCAAGCGTTTGATAATCAGGCGAGGGGTCAAATGCAGTTGTTAAGAGATGCTCAACGTCTTTAAGACCTGTCTCCATTTGTCTCTGCATGCTCGCCTTTCTTGTCGAAAAGTCTCCTTTCTCCTTCTCCTCCAGAGACAGTGAAAATAACTCCAATAAATATAACGGCATCGGATCCCCGTTAGCGTCCTACACAAACAATATATATATATATATATATATGTATATATGTATATATGTATATATATATATATATGTATATATATATATATATGTAGATATATACATATATGTATGTATATATATTATGCGTATATAATAGAGATATATATACACCGCACGAGAGAGAAGAAGACATATTAAGAGGAGACAAATGAGGAGGAGACAGATGAAGAGGAGACACTTAAGCAGCCCCTTGAAGAGACAGGGAGACAGCAGAGATGAGAAGACAGTAGACGTAGACGGCGACAAAACAAACAAAACACTCCATCATCACTGTATGCATCAGAAAGAGAAGAGAGACAGCTGCAGAGACACCGCAAAGAGGAAAAGACAGATAAAAAGAGACAGAGACATATACCCAGCAACAAGGAGACAAAGCGAGAGATAAAAGGAGACAAAGGAGGAGACAGGGAGACAGACAAAGACAGACAAAAAGAAAGACAAAGAGAGACAATAAGTGAAAGGGCAAGAGACATGCTAAGAGACATGAAAGGAGACGGAGACAGATGCTTAAATAAAAGGAGACAGACAGAGACAAGAGCAACGAGAGAAGAAGAAGTGAGGCAATGAAGCCCCTCAAGAGAGGGCTTTCTGCTGCTGCAGTTGCTGCTTCTTCTGCGCTTGCTGCTACTGTTGCTGTTGCTGCTGCTTTTGCCGTTGCTGCTGCTCTGTTTCTGCTGCTGCTGCTGCTGCTGCTTGCTCACCTTGACAGCTCTCTTTCGTACTCTGTCTAGAAGCTGCTGCTGCGTCTTTACATCGCTCTTCTCATTCTGCAGGAACTCTCTCGCTCGGGTGCCCACAACAACTGTTTGTGAAGGGCTCAGCCCCAAGCCTGCAGCAGCAGAAGAGGAGACAGGAGACACATGTACACTGTAGGTGCATGCATGCATGCAAGCATGCACTTACAGCAGGTCCGCTGATGCTCTGCTGCTGCTGCCGCTGCTCTGCTGCTGCTAGATCAGCAGCAGAGGCGAGAGACAGACAAGAGACACACACACGTAGACCCTAATCTATGTATAGCCGCATGCAGCAGCACGAGACAGCAGAAGGAGACAGCAGGAGGAGACAGCAGCATCAATTTGTTTGTTTTGTATATGTGGATATAGAGCTGGTGTTTGCTGCTGCTGCTGAGTACATCGATATATTTGCTGTCTCCTTTTGTAGTTTGTTGCAGCAGCTGTTGCTCCTCCATGTGTTTGTTTTATACAATAAGGAGATCATAGCTTGTTTAATATCTTATATATATATATATATATACATATATAGATATATATAGATATATACATATATAGATAGATATAGAAATATAGATATAGATAAACTAATAATAACTCTTATAATGATAATACCTTTCGGTGCAGGAGACAGAATAAACTCTCGGAGACTCCACGGCCAGTTAGCAGGGTCGTCGCTGGCTTTCTTTACTAAAAGATAAAGGTCGTTAGGGTTGCTCTGAACATATCCTCGGACAACTGCTCTTGTCTGATGAGCCCCTGTCTTAGAATCGTCCTTTATCCCAGGCAAGTCCACAAACACTGCATGCACTCCTAAGGAGACACATACAAAAAAAAGTACAAAACAAATAATAATAATAATATTAATGGCTATATATAAATATATATATATATAAAGGGTATATATAAATATATACATATATATATATATATATATATAAAGGGTATATATAAATATATATATATATATATATAAAGGGTATATATACATATATATATATATACATATATGTATGTATATATATTTATATATGTATGTATGCATGCAAGTCGATATATATGCATATTTATATGCATATATATATATTTATTTATTTATATTTATTTAAATGTATAATTTATGTGTCTTTTATGAGACAGAGAGACAGAGGAGAGAAAATCAAAGAGCATCCATTCAAGACAAAGACAAACGAATTCGTTTAATTAAACACCAGAGAGAGACAGACACAGAGAGACAGAGAGACAGAGAGACAGAGAGACAGAGACAGAGACAGAAAGAGACAGAGACAGAAAGAGACAGAGACAGAGAGAGAGAGAGAGAGAGAGAGAGAGAGAGAGAGAGAGAGAGAGAGAGAGAGAGAGAGTAGAGAGAGAGAGAGAGAGAGAGAGAGAGAGAGAGAGAGAGAGAGAGAGAGAGACAGACAGACTGACAGAGAGAGAGAGAGAGAGAGAGAGAGAGAGAGAGAGAGAGAGAGAGAGAGAGAGAGAGAGACAGAGACAGAGACAGAGACAGAGACAGAGAGACAGAGACAGAGAGAGGCAGAGACAGAGACAGAAAGAGAAAGGGAGACAGAGACAGAGACAGAAAAAGAAAGAAGAGGACGGCGACAGAGACAAAGACAAAGACACCAGCAGAAGGAACAGCAGCAGCAGCAGCAGCAGCAGCAGCAGCAGATGATACCATTAGGTACGGCGATTTCGACTTCGAGTTCTTGGTTGGTAATATTGTCTCCTTGGGCCCCCATGATCTCTTTCATTTTACTTTGAAGCTCTTTTATATCTATTTGCTGTCCCTTCAAGCAGCAGGAGACAGTCCCCGTCTCGCTCGGCCTCAGCATCACAACTACTGGCTGCCGCGTCCCGGTGTCTGTGCTGCTGTACCCTATGGGGCCCCCCATTATATAATCTGCACATAAAACACACAAGCAATTGCTGCTGCTGCTGCTGTTCCTGCTGTTGCTGCTGTTCTTACTGCTGCTGCTGCTGCTGCTAAAGCAGCAGCAGCAGGAGACAGACCAGCAACACGACCTGCTGCTGCTGCTGTTGGTCTTGTTGCGGCTGCTGCTGTGCGGCACCTCGTGGGGCTCATCCTGCCGCCACAGCTGCTGCTGCTGCTGCTGTTCCTGCTGTTGTTGCTGCTGCTGCTGCTGCTGCTGCGCTTTCATCGCGGCTCTATCTCCCTCGGGTAGAAAGAAATTAAAATATAGACGCTGCCTAGACCCCTACCCCCCTAATCTGCTGAAGCAGCAGCAGCTGATGCCAGTATAGCAGCAGCATCAGCAGCAACAGCAGCAGCCACAGCAGCAGCAACCCTCCCAACAGCAGCACGACCATCTAGAGCAGCAGCAGCAGCAGGATCCAAGTAGCAGCAGCCGCAGCGGCAGAAGGAACAGCTGCAGTATCAACAGCCAGCACGGCAGCAGGAGTAGCAGCAGCGGTAGAGACGCAGCAGGAGGAGGAAAAGGCGCAGAAGCAGAATCAGCAACAGCAGCAGCAGCAGCAGCAGCAGCAGCAGCAGCAGCAACAGCAGCAACAGCAACAGCAGCACCAACAGCACCAGGAACAGCAGCAGCAACAGCAACAGCAACAGCAACAACAACAGCACCAGCAGCAACAACAATAACAGCAGCAGCAACAACAACAACGACAGCAGCAACAGGAGCAGCAGAAGCAGCAGCAGCATCTGACCTAGGAGTGTAGTCTTCCCCATGCTTTGCTGGCCAAAGACGACGAGTCTGGGTATTTCTGCTTCTAGACCTGCGAGCTTAAGAAGCTGAAAGCAAAGTAAATAGCTGCTGTTAGCGTCAGCAGCTTCTCCTTGAGCAGAACCACCTCTCATAGAAGCAACAATCTGCCTAGCCTTCTCTAATGCGTCTGCAGAGACATCTGAGAGGCGCTCCACCAGCTGCTGCCCTGTCTGCATCCCTGAGGCACGCGTAGATGCTTCAAACGTGCTGCTGCTGCTGCTGCTGCTGCTGCTGCTTATGTTGTTGTTGCTGCTGCTGTTAGCTGTCGTCGTGTTGTTCATAGACGGGGGCCCAGTAGGGATACGGGATCCGGTCCCCCGGGCCCCAGAGCGCCCGGTGAAGATGCTCATTGTGGGGTGTTGCTTGAGAATGGGGTGTACATACAGCTGAAATGGTTCTTGCTGCTGCTGCTGCTGCTGCAGCAGCGGCTGCTGCTGCTCCTCCTCCTCCTGCTGCTGCCGACAGCCCTTCTCAATAGTTTATAAGCGTTTATCTAAGTTATTGCCTCCTTTCAAACATAACAAAAAACAATTATAGGGCGTGGGGGGCCCCGAAGAAGGAGAAGAAACCTCACGCAACCTTACAGGGCCTCCTTTAGGCTGGCAGCAGCCGCCTCTACCCACTGAGGTGTACGTACACCGCAGATATACTACTGCATGCACCTATAAAAAACATATAAAGAGACAGCTCCCCTCTATGCTGCATTAGGGCCCAGCTTTCTCCCTGCTGATGCTGTTGCGGGGGGCCCCTGGGACGGCGTGCTCGGGGACTGGAGCGTAGGGTTTAGGGTTTAGGGTTTAGGGTTTAGGGTTTAGGTGTTATTATTTCGAGATTATTTCTTTCTTTTGGGGGTTTATTAATGCCCTTTGCTGTTTATTCAACCTCCGGAGACACTTGGAGCCTCCGCTTTATATAACCTGTACGTACACCCCATCTAAGAAGAGAGCGACGGCAGCAGCAATCTTAGGGAAGCAGTTCTATATATTGTATATCTTCTTCCTAATAGAGTGCCTTAACACTGAGCCTTTAACATTGAAGAAGAATACTAAAGCCAGCAGCTGTCTCTAGCTTCTCCCCGGGTCTTAAGCCTGCACCTGCACGCTCATTGCTGTCTCCTTCTTCAAACCTATGTAAGGCGGGGGCCCTTAGGGGCCCCCAGACGGTTGGTTGTGTCTCTTAGAGGGGCTTGGGGCTGCTTCCTTCTTCATCTGTCTGCCTGTGTGGCTTTGCTCTTCCAACTGTCTCCTTATATATTATTCCCCGTCTCTATTACAAGTTACGAGGGGTATCTGCAAGGCGGGTAGCTGCACTCTTGCTGGGGAGAGGGCTGGCTAGTAAAGCCAAAGTAATATTTTAACATTGCCTATAGTGATAATGCATGCATCCAACGGCGGCGACATGAGAGATCGGGGTGTATATGGAGGTGCCTTAGGGGAGGAGTTGAAGTTTAAAAGTGCTGCAAGGCGTAGGGCCCCCCTGCTATCTGCAGCAGCTCTTCTCTCTTATAAGTCTGTGCTTAGGTAGGACGCATGTAGACAGCAGAAGCAGCTAGCTTCTCTTGCGGGATCCTGATATTACGTGAGTTGGTCCCTGGCGAAGGTAGAGGAGTCTTCTTACACTTGATAGCTCTACACACGTCTTCAAAATATACCCAAGGGCCCACAGGCGCCAGTCTATCCTCATTATTAGGTGGGAGGAGACATCATTTTTGCTTGAGCATTTACAATATATAGAGACGATGCAGGCATATTTGCAGGAGTTGGTTATGGCTTAGTTAAGGAAGTATTAACAAGGGAATATAGCGATGCATGCACAGATATAAAGCCTATGGATATTGAGGCTGTTAATAGCAGCCCCAGCAAAAGAAGAAATTATAAGAACAGACAGACAGACAGCAGTTGGCGAATCCTCCGCTCGCAAACGTCGGAGAGCATACCGAGTGAAGCATCTACCCTTTTTGAAGCGAACAAGTTAACATAGTTCGAGACTGCGAAGGCGTGATCAGAGCTAAGGAACTGGAGAGGCAAGAGTTTTAGCAGCACCTCCAGAGGAGGCAGCAATGCGTTGTTCAGGGTAATGCGCTTGCCCTCAAGCACAGCATGCGGGGCAATGATGTTGAGAGACGTGACAGCTGTACTTGAAGATCCTTCTAGAGTTACTACCTCCGTGCCTATTCATATTTGTATAAAGGTAAATGGGGTTGTTAGCCCTACTTGAGACAGGCCGCCAACTGGGGACCTAATGTCTGAAGCTACCGCCAGATTATGCAGCCTAACTCTTTATTCATTGGTGCACTCTCTGAGACTTTGCTTCTTCGTTCGAAGACACGAAGCGCTGCCCCAAGATTTGTCCTCGGGTGCATGCGTCTCGCGTGTAGAGGAAATGGATATCTCAAGCCAACGCGTTGCTAAGACACCCTCAGACCTACATTAAAAATGTTGACAGTCCTTATGTTTTTGGATTTAAAAGCTGGATTTCAAATATGGATAATGATAGAGTCCAACCTACGGCTTCATATTT
>NW_013549264.1:0-8709 GCF_000499425.1 Eimeria acervulina | reverse complement strand
TTAGCCACAGATACAGCTTGGATCGACTCTGAAACACGCCGAGCCCCGCCAATTCAGCGCGTGGGGGGGAGGTATGGATTCTGCTACTGTGCACCCTGTACTATATATATATATATGTACATGCGGGTGAATACTATAGTCGCTAGTCTGTGGACAAGTCGGGATTGCAGCCGGAGGTCTGCAGCACCTAACTGCATTATCCTGCGCTTGCTATTGATCGTGGGATTGGTTGGGGTTTGCTGTTGTGGAAGGGGAAGGGATGCCAAAAGGGGTGTGATCGTTTTTTGGAACAGCGCTAGGCTCTGTACACGTGGGGGGGTATGGTGGAGCCGGGCGATTTGTGCGCGCACGCTGGCTATACCTGCTGTGCCCTTATGAACACTGTTGTGGGCAGGAAGTATGCACATGAAAGGCAATGATGTTTGGAATGTTGCTGTGGTCTTGGCGTTAGTTGAGGTTCTCAATGCGTCAAAGTTACGTATGCGTCCTCAGCATTGTTCCCAAAGCGTCCATGGCACCCAAACACCCTAGGCAGAAACAAGCAGGCAAGGCAGTATCGGACTGCCCTAGTGTCATGTTTTGGTAGGTCTTCAAATGTTGGATCATCGTTGATCTCTGGACAAGACGCGATTCGACGAGGACGTCAGAGGCAGCCAGCTGCAGTGCCCTGCGCGGGCAATTGAGCACGTGGTTGGACACTTTTCCCTGGTATGAATGCGGTTGGTGTGCTGAACGGAGAATGCGCAATCTTTGGAGGCGAGCCAGGTTCCGTGCATGTGGGAGCACCGTGGGATCGGCATTTCGTGCACACAGGCCGGCTAGACCTTCTGCAACCTTCCAAATGCGCACTGCGTTGTCCAGACTGTATGCATTTACTGTGCGACCATCGACACACTACTAGGAAGCATGAAGAAACTAGGGCATTTTGCAGCGACCGTGCAACGCTCTAGATCCGTTCCTACATGGAGCCAGACCTGCGAAATGGTGGCGTTTTCAGCCACAGAGGCAGGTTAGATTGACTCTGAAGCACGCCGAGCCCATTCTGCGCGTGAGAGGGGTTTTGGATACTGCAACTGTGCAGCCTGTACGCGAGCAGCAATAGATATGCATGCTCACGAATGCGATAATCAGTAGTTTGTAAACAAGACGAGGTCCGCGAAGGGGTGCTATCACGGTGCACTTGCTGTTGAGCGTGGAGGGAGGCAAGGCGGCGAAAGCCGTATGCTTGTTTTTTTGACGAGCGCCACGTTCCGTATGGAGGGGTGCATTGTGGAATGGGACGGTTTGCGCGCGCAGGCTGGCAGTATATTCTGTCTCCTTGTGAACGCTGTTGTGGGCAGGAGGTACGCAAATGAATAGTAGCGATGTTCAAAACGGTGCTTGGGGCTTGGCGTGATCGCAAATTGGGAATGTTTTGCATTCGTAATCGGCACCGCCCGCAAAGCGTCCATGGCACCCAAACGCCCTAGGCAGAGACAAGCACGCGACACAGCGTCGGCCTGGCTTGAACTGGTGTTTACGCATCTCGTAAAGCGTTCGAGCATCGCTGATCTCTGGGCAAGACGCGATTTGAACAGGAGGTTTGGAGCAGCTAGCTGCATCGCCCTGTACGTTCTGTTGAGCTTGCGGTTGGTCGGTGCATGCGGATTTATGACGTTGTAGTGCAATACGAGGTTAGCGAGCTGTTTATTTTAGGAATGCTTTCATCTAAGGAGGGAGACCTGCAGAAATGCCACTTAGCAGGTACGGGAGTTTGGAGCAAGTGTGAAGCACGCCAAACCCATGTAGTTCCTGGTCCGGGGTGTGTGTACTCGTGCGGTCAAGATTGTATAAGAGCAAGCACAGATGCAAGCGTGCATGAATGCAGGTTTATGAAGTTGCAATGTGCGAAGACGCGGCAGCTTGTTTTCCGATAGGGGTGCTCATCTTTGTTATCTCCGGGGCCCTTTTGATATGGCCCTGCAGTATGCAATTACGAGAGTAGACCGAGCCTGGCATTACGGCTGAACCCAGTGGATTGGTGAGGCAGTATATGTGGAGCGCAGTTCGTGGTAGAAGGCAGAGCGGCCAGGCTCTGCCTTCTACCACGATACACGCGTTCGCGTGTATCCAGCGTTCAGTAGCGTTGTCGTTTGGCCCGCGTATGTGTTATTGCACGAGTCGTGCGTGGTAAGGCAGTGGCCAAGAACAGGCAGAGGTGGAGGCACGGCCACCAGCAGTCATGTATAACCGCACGGCCGTTGCACAACAGAACACGGAATATGCCGCGCATTGCGGAGCCACCGAAAAACACAAAAGCGGGCGGAAGTGTTAGATCTAGAGAAAGCTTTTTTGTGTGTCTTGTCTTTAAATCCTGGGCATTTTTGAATTGCTGGTGTCATAAGGTCTGCGGCACGACTGAGACGAACGGGTGCTTAGAAGAATGGAGGAGTCCAGACGGTGCGCTTGCACTTTTGTGGAGCCGTTTCCCAGCACAGCAGATCGATCCACGTTTAACATCAATTTGTAGAGCGTTGCATGTATACTCTAACTTAGGATGCCTGTCTAATGGTGCCACTGAGCAGTCAAAGCGCTCAAGTCGCTACCTGTGAAGCGAATTTCGCAGTACGGAAGCTGAAGAGCGGCACACTTCGAAGCAAACGCATGCTTTACGCGGGCAGTAAGTTCCTGCATGGTTTGCGCGATGCGGGCAGACATCTTAGGCTTTTATGGCTAGGTACTTTAGAATGGGTAGGTAGGAACCGTGCGGCAGGTACAGAAAAAAAGGGGAACCCGTGCGGCAAGCTTAGTACAGTCTTGCACAAACATTGGACTCTGTCCTGAGGCAGCAAAAAGAACTGATTTCTAGTCCCGGCGACGGAAATGACTGATCCTGAGTCTAAAATTCCGGAGTACCCATTAACTGAATATGCGCGACAATCTGAGGATGGCGAATGATGCACCCTTCTGCAACTTTGTCGATTTGGTGTATGGCGCTGAAAAAGCCCCCGAATAACCTGTTGTAGGATCGCAGCGTTGGGCTCAGAACAGTGTTGTACAAATCGAAACACATCTGTGGCATTAATGGTGTACACCCGCACTCCCCTTGGCAGGCGCACGTGACGAGCCAGTTCTGTGACCTTGGGGAATACGCCCTCACTCACGTTCCCCGACAGGCGAAATGACTCGTCGCATTGATTTTGACGAGCAAAGTTTGGGCTGTCTATCGAGTCGCAGGACTACCTGGAATCCCTGCGGGAGCAATCACTGCAGCCGCAAGGCGCAGGAAGGCTCGGTAGCGAGCACTTTGTTCCGTCATGGGTTCTACAAATTGTACGCAGTAATACATATACGCAGGGCGTTTGTGTAACGTCGCAAGTAGTCGTGCGGCTGCTTTCATAGGTGCGGTGAAGGCGTGAATGCTCGGAGAATGAATTTCCCTACCGCAAAAATGCGCATCGAGTCATCTACGAATCACACTCGTCGCAGGGGTGCAACATTGGGCGTGTCCACCAACGTCAGCGAGAGGTGTGCCTCTGTGCGGCGTCCCCGAATGGTGGTAGAGCCATCAACGAAACAAATTAGTTTTAGTCTTGCTTTACTTCGGCGATACTACACGTAACCAACTGAGTTGTACTTTGGGAAATTTGAACATGTGACAGGATGGAGAAAACGACTGGCGACGCATGCAGGAAAGCCAGTGTACAGTGACCACGCCATGCACGCAGATGCTGTGTGCCTGTAGGGGCCCTGCGCAGATATCCTGTACTTCGCGGTTGCGCAGGGTGGCAGCAAAGCACCGTAGCTCTGTGGCTCCGGCGTGTCGGAGTCTTCGTTAGCCCACATGCTGTTGGGTCCAAACAGTGAGCTAGTGTTCTGGGCGGAGAGACGTGGAGCTGTGCGACAGTCTTAGAGGATCCGCATTTAAAGCGTATAGGACAGGGCCGTGCAGAGCGGCTGGAGAGCGGCAAGCGTGCAGGTGATGTGTTCCTGCATAGACCGAGTACAGCGATTCACTATGACGGGAAACCAGTGCGCTGTACTATAGGAATTTAAACATGCGGCAGGATCCAAAAGGAAGCGTTGATGTATGCAAGAAGGCCCGCGTAGTCTGACAAGGCCAGGCCAATCGTGCAAGTGCTGTGTGCTCAGAGATCGTCTGCCCATGTTTACACAGGGTGACAGCAGAAGGCTGCGGCGCCGTGGCTCCAAAATGTTGCAGCCTTGGTTAGTCCATATGCTGCTGGCTTCAGACAGTGAGCTGGAGTTCTGGGTGGAGAAAAGTGGTGCTGCGCGACAGTCTTAGAGGATTCGCAGTTAACATTTATAGGACAGGGCCATGCAGAGTAGGCCGCACACGGCACGCGTGCAGGCGATGTGATCCTAGGTAGGCCGCGTGAAGCCTTTCGCCTAGACGGAGACCCACTTAGTTGGACATTGGGATATTTAAGCATGCGGCAGCATGGAGAAAACAACTGGCAACGTACGGAGGAAGGCCCCTGTAGTGTGACCAGGGGAGAGCATGCAGAGTGGGCTGGCCGCGCCAAGCGTGCAAGTGCTGTGTGCCTCGGCAGACCGCATGAATCGATTCGCTATGACGGACGACCATTGCACTGTACTTCGGAAAATTCAAAGAAGCGTCGTCATGGAAAAGCAAGTGATGACGTATGCAGGATCGCCCATGCAGTGTGGCGAGGCCACACCAAGCGCGCAGCTGCTCTGTCCGTGTACGGACAATGCGCAGAGATCCACTATTCGTGCTCACATACGGTAGCACCTGAATACTGGAATGTTTTGACTGCGATAGTCTGGGTTTGCCCATGTGGTATTGGCTTCAGACAGTGAGCTAGCATTCTGAGCGGAGACACGTAAAGCTGAGTGACAGACGTTGACCAACAGGAGTAAACGGTTATGTGAAACTCGGTGGATAATTATTCTATTGTCCGGACGTTGCATCGGCATGCCGCGTCGCCGGAGGTGCGTTGCACGGAAAACGGAGGCTCTGATGTGTGTGTCCAAGCATTTTGGAAACGGTACTTGGACACGCGCACACAACCGAGTTCGCATTGCTTCGTCCTTAGGCTGCCTCGGTTGAAGCTAGAGAAAAACAATGCAGGGCTCGCTCATGCATTTGCTTTGAACTAGGGTTCTATTATGCCTAGTGGCAATGTCAGGGTACATGCGGTTACATGTTAGCTAAGCACAGCAGCGTGCCTGCTTTTGTGTATGGTCTGCCTAGCTTGCCTGTTTGTCGGGTCGTGGTTGCAGCACTGCTACGACGCTTGCCAAGGAAGCATGCGCCGTCACGTTCACTGTGTGCCGTCCTATAAACTCAGCTGTTTCATGCGGTTGTCGGTGCGAGGATGCAGTGCATCGTCTGCAGTTCCCCGCGGTGTTCGCACTACGCGTGAGTGCTGCACACATCGAACGCGCTTTCAGTTCATCCTCGCCAATACGCACGTGGGGGGTGGCAATTTCCCGCGTTTTCTACTCTGCCTGCACCTGTTTCATAGCCAACAGTTAAACTCAACTTCGCCTTCCGAATGAAATATAACCAGTGCGTGGTTGAGAGCAAAAAGCGTAGGAAGTTCGGTGCTAGCGTGGATGTCTTGGATAACGCAGACAGGTTCAAAAGGCGTGCCGTGCTATAATTCCCATGAACGGGTGTTTAGTTGAAAACCGCTGCAATATCTAGTTACACGCATTCAATGTGCACTGGATGCAGATGAAATGGTTGGGAAGTGGCTATAGGCGGCATGCTGAACTACGTAGCCGTGTTGACGCGTTGTGTTGGGTAGCAGACTCCACGGCCAGTCTATTGGGTTAAGCTGAAAATACTGTATGCAAGCCGTCGAACGAAAGCAAGGCGTCGGGCAAACTCGTGCATGCGTCTTCGCACTATTGTCGTGCTCTGGAGAGAGCATTAGTGTTAGACACGTTTAGGATCTAGATGGAGGCTTGCACGGAGAGCAACAAGGGAGCTCAAAGTGTATGATGTTGGGAAGCGGATGCGATGTGGCGGTTGCGCAACACTCGGTGCCTACGGGCAGCCCATTTTTCCCATCCGTCAGGACTTGACCTGAGTGAATTGGTGAGGCAATATATGTGCAGGGCAGTGCGTAGTAGCAGGCATCAGCGACTACGCTTGGTTTTGCATCAAGCGTTTAATGCGGCTGGTGATCAGGCCGGTTAGGCATTACGACATATGTCCGGTTCAGGAGAGAAACAGCGAGGTACCACAGGTAGACGACTGCCAGATGAGCACAAATCGTCTAAAGATTAATGGCGCCTGCACCGAAAAAGCTTCTTGCCACTACAGCGTTACGTAGCTATTGGATAGTTGGAATCACGAGGGTAGCCTGTGGTGCAAGAGGGTGTTTCTGTTCCAATGGCAGTAGCCAGTTCGGTTCGCCTTGGGAGTATGTGCAACAGGTGATTTTTGGAGGTGCAATGCATGGGTGCGTCACTAGTTATGGGGAGGCCTAGGAACTTCACAACAGATTCTGCGTAGCATCTCACTGTGGGATACACAGCCTAACGGTAGGAGGGCCCTCCATTTGGTTTGTGTACTGTATGTTTTGCGGGTGTAGCGAAGATTGACGATTCGTTCTCGCCTTCCAAGCAAACGATTGGGAAGGACGCTACAAGCAACCAGCTGCTCCGTCTTGCCGGTGGTATTAAGCAGGTGGTTGGTTAGGTAGCTCTTGTTTAAATAAGCTCCGTCAGCCGATAGGAGCGAACGCACGGATAGTTAAAGGGCGTGCATGTGTGAGTATCGTGGGGCTGGAGAGTGTATGAGTGCCCCTAACCGACGCGAAATGGGGAAGCTCCATCTAGTGGTGCGATCTAGCTTTGTTTGATCTGCTGCGTATGCAGTCATCCGCTCGGCTCGCTTATGGGTACCGTCAACGTTTCCCCCCGCATGCGAGCACGCATAGATGCATATGTGCTTTCATGCAGATCTATGCAACTGCAGTATAAGGAGGAGTAGGACGTATTTTTCTCTACACGTGCTGCTCTCTAGTATCCGTGTCGACCTGTTTCGGAGCAGCAATATGCGCTTTCCAGACAGCGCCTAGAATTGCGCAAGAATTCAGTGGATTCCTAAGGCAGTATATGCGCAGCGGAGAACGTCCGGGGAGGCAAAACTAAGTATGCGGTGATTTGTGGCAAACGTTCCGTAGGTTGTACTAGCGACTAGACTGGTTATGTGTGATGGTAGTTATGAGGACGGGAATGGAGGAAGGCAGGAGGTGGACGACTGCAAGAGCAAAGCGAAAATTGTGTTGATGTCATTGGTCCCTGCAGACAAATACTCAGAACCGGTAGCTCACTGGGAGAAACTTTCCCGTACGGAAGGCGGCTGTTTCTGCTTCGGCGCGACCGCCAACGATGTCTTGCTTTCCGCGAAGATGTAACCTATAAACATGCCACAGAGTTTCGCTCCCGAAATGGCTTGGGTGCCTCCGTCAAAACGTGGTTGCCGCTCTTGCTTGCATGCCTCCATGTTCACTGTGGCCTCTTCCTGCTGCCGGCATGCGCGTCTCACCCAGAAAGTATGATCATACTATAATCGATATTTGGGAAGCTGCGGGGAAGGTTGCGGCCACAGGTTTGAGGCATCCTCGGGCCATGTATTTCTTTCTAGCCATCTTTCTGCGTCTATCATTCTATGCGAGGAGTGTAAGGGCATGTAAAGTGCGTTCAGATGCATACAAATATGTTGAGGTGGAGGCTATCTCTCCAGAGCAACGAGGAAAAACAGCGCTATAACCGCGTCTCACCTGCATTTGTTCGACAGTCCGGACCTCCAGTCAATGTTGCCGAAGCTGGGTCGGGAAGTATATGTGCAGCGCAACACAATCGAGGCATGATGGTAGTAAGGCTCACAATACCCGGTCGAGTGGTGGCAGGGGTGAGGGCACAGACGCTGTCAGGAGAACATCGCTGTACATGTACGTGCCTAAACGAGGTATCGAGCAAACTTTAGTGCAGGCGAATGTATCGTTTGCTGGGATGGGTCAAAAGGTTTTATTCTCAAGTGAATGTATTCAGCCCGTATGTCGTTGACACTAGATCGAGCTCTTCTTCCCGCTGTTAGGGCTTTGTGGCAGCTACAAGTGATAGCCAAGCGCCATGGCTGCGTGGGTAGCTCCTCTGTGTGTGGTGCGTGCACGCGGTTTCCCGCATGTTAGACGCTTTTCGCATGCCTTTGTCCTTGCGGCCAAACGCAGCTACTAATCGATACTTGAGGAGCCGGCTGCTCTGTGGGGTTGTTAGCGACCCTTGTGCGGTGATCGTAAATCGTATGCTATGCCCCTACGAATCACTGTTTGAAATGCATGTTGCCCACATCGGAGCCGTATGCAGTTCATACGTCTAGGGAGGGCATGTACAAGTGCATTTGCACGTGTACATGCGCTCATGTGTAGAGGGGACATGCCAATCGCTTCTGTTGTAACGGCTTGCTGCGTGGCCCAGAGAGTACGCCCATGTTGCACTGGGAGATGTGCCAGTGCTCAGAAGGCTGTGAAGAACACCTTTTGGGAGCGACTGTGCAACAAAAATGAGGACACGCGGTCCGAGCCGCTGTTGTAGGTTCATGCCGCCTTGTGCCCGGTATGAAAGTAGGGGAAGCTGCGCACTCAGACAAGCACGCGCGTATAGAATAAACTGCACACGCAGTAAATGGGGGGAATCATGCGGCTTCCGCAGTGCGCTTCTGCGGTG
>NW_013549265.1:0-8664 GCF_000499425.1 Eimeria acervulina | reverse complement strand
TGTGGATAGTTGCTTTGGAGAGCGGAGGGACAACAAAGCGCTTAATGGGTCCGACAACTCGGTGAACAGAACTTGTGGAGGTGCTCATGCTGCTATATGCGTGCGTAAGGATGTTTGAGTGTGTGGGGGGCAAGCCCCCAGGGTTGGTTTTTCGTGAAACGTGACTAGCCTCGGTTGCGACCGGTAACGGGGACCCAGGCGCTGTGATTTGCATTTGAGAGAGAGCATGACATTACACACGACCTGAACGAACTAATGAGACAGTGTATGTGAAGCGTAATACATGGCCGGAAGCCGGAGCGAATAGGCAAGGATTTGTGCCAAGCGGTTGGTACTATTGGCCGCCAGCTTGGTCATTTATGACGGTTGGTTTTCAGTGTATGAAGTGAATATTGAATGCTTGGTTGCGGCTGACGTCGCTGACGACAAGAGTAATTTTCGCAGGACGGCTGCACCAAACATACGCGGAGCCGGTAGCTCATTGGTTTGCTATTGAGTGCCACAAAGGAAAGCGGAACAGGTGGCGCCAGCGAATGCTCCTGGTTTGGCGAGGGTTGGTAGGCTGTTTTGGGATCGGAGCGGGTGCAACGTATTAATGCGTCGGCAATACTCTTTCAAGCGAGCCGTGCCGCTGCAGGCTCCTCGTAGCGCGTTTCCATAGCTGTCACAGCATTTTAGTGTACGGCCTAACTGTTGTTTGTGATATGTGTTCTTCGTCTGGAGATGGTTTTATTCTCGTTGTTTTCCACAGGAACAGCGATTCGACAAGGACTCTCCATGTAGCCAGCTGCATGGCTTTACCGGTTGGAGTGCGGATGTTGGTTGAAATCGGTCTCATCTGCCAAAAGGAATTTACTCAATATTTGGCGGAGAGCTTGGGGACCTGCATCTGCGAGCATTGTATGATTGTGCAGTTTGTGTGCATGCGTGTGCAGCCGCACTGTGGGGAATTTTTCTGAATTTTTTTACTGCCGTTACGATCGCTCGTTGCTTCCGCTTTCCTATTTCCGTATGCAATTAGGCACAAACTCATGGCTCAGCGCGGTTATAGGTACTACGTTGTTTCAAGGTGTGTGTTTGTGCATACAGATTTGTTTATTTGGAGTGTCAGGAAAAGTAAGATGTTGTTTCGCCTTAGCGTTGCTCTTGTTTGGCGTGTCGTGGACGGTGGACGTCAGCTTTTCGATACTGGATGCGTGCTTGCGAGAACGAATCGGTCGTTTCAGGCGATGCTAGTGCATTGGTGAGGGAATAAGCGTGCAGTGCAGAACATGACAAGAGGCAGCAACGACTAGGTGGTGATTTGCGTCAAATGTCTGGTAGCTCTGTCAATCAGCTCGATTTCATGTGGAAGGCATTGCTTTGCGCAGAGGAGGAAAAACGAAAGTTGGACCCCGGTCGACTATGCGGTGGACATAAATAGACTAACTATTCATGGCGTTGGCACAAACGCAAGCGGAACCCAGCTCTATTGGGCATCACCAAAACCAATGGAGCACGTACTTCAGGTGAATATGTCTGGCTTATGCAGATGCAATTAGCTGATTTGTGCTCGGGTTAGGCGCAACTTGTGTGTGTGTGTGTCAATGACTAGCTCGAGGCCGGCGTCTCGGCACAATATTCACGGCACCGCAGCAAAAACAGACACAGGCATGCAGCAGGCCCTCAGTCTGTCAGTCTGCTCGTTCGCGATGTTTCAACCACCTCGTCACCGCATACACTCCTCTCTGCGTTGTTACAACATGCGATGAGATAGGCGAGCGACAAGCACGATGATGGAGCTTGTTGCGTGTGGCTTGCATGTGTGGTTGTGTTTGGCCTACACACTGACTACGGGCGTGTGTGAGCATCGTGGGATTGTGCAGTTTGACTGCGCGCTTATACAGCAACAGTGAAGCAAAGCCTTCTCTGGTGTTGCGAACGTGCGTTGCATCGTGGAAAGTGCTTGCCCCAAGGCACAAATTAATCTGCTCGGCGCGATGTCGGGTACTATCGCATCCCAGATTGTATGGGTGCAGGCGTGGATGCATATATGCATGCTTGGCTTTTTATGGAACTGGAGTTGCAGTATGAAGAAATATGGGAGCTTGTGCTTCTATCATGATATTTCGTATCTACGGTGGTGTGGTAGTTCCGCGCAGCTGCGTACGTCGCAAAACCTTGAAGTGGCATGCACACGGCTTAAGTGAATTGGTGAGGCAGTGAATATGCAGCGCAATACGTGGTAAAACCAGCAACGACTACGCGGCAACTTCAAAAAAGTCACATGTGCCAAACGTTTGGTTGTATTGGCTGCATGCCCGCCTATGTATGGTCGCATGGGTCCGTTGCGCGCGCACGGCATCCGCCGACCGCTAGGGCAACACAAGCTGTCTAACTATTAGCCAAACGTACGCAGTCTGCTTAGTTCATTGTACAGCTAACAAATTCCAAGCGGCATTGAAGGTGGGTATCTGGCTGGGTGAGACTAGTTAAAATGGTTTGTGTTCTGAGCAGTTGCGATTTGTGAGTGTGCCACTTAAATTTCATTCGAGCACGGCATATCACAGCAAGGTGCCCATGCCACCCTAACATTGTAGCAAACTACAGCCGTCAAGCAAGGCGTCGGTCTGCCCCACACGTGAGGTGCAACTCGTGAATATTTCCGGTTGTCGTTGGTCTTACAATAAGCAGTGATTCAACAAGAACGCCCCATGCAGACAGCCACATCATCTTGGTTGTGGTATTGCACTTGGCCTTGGTTCGTTTGGTGTGATTGAAACCAGCCCCGTCATCCGAGGGAGGTATACACAGGACACGGCAAGGAGTTAGGGGACATGCACCTGTGAGCATCGTGGTGAAATGCAGTTTGTTTGCGCGCTTCTGTAGCTGTGGTGCCACGAGGCCGTCTCTGGCGCTGGGAGCGTGCGCTGTTCCGTCCAGCACGTTTGTTCTTATGGCAAGCTCATCTGCCTGCGCGACGTCGTGTACTGTCACGTTCCAGTTTGTGCGTTGCAGTTTGCGTGGAAACAGGCATGAATGCATATGCGCATGAGTGGATCTTTATGGAGTGAAGTTTGAGAGGAAATGGGAGCCTGCTGTGTCTTATTTGAAATATTCTTTGCTATCCACTGTGGCAGGTTGTCTCGGCGTTGGCACTATGCGCTTGCGAGGCAGAGTCTGGCATGTCAAACGATCTCTATGATCACAAACAACCTCAGGGAATGGTTAAGGCAGTATATCCGCAGTGCAGCATGGGGTAGAAGGCGGCGATGACTACGTGTCAACGTTTGGTAACATTGACGCCCAGCCCTGTTATGTAGGATGGTAACTGTTCTGGGAACAACGGGAGCGTTGCAGGGTGGGCAGTGGCTGACGGCGCGGGCAACCGACACTGTGGTGCTAATAATAGCGCTTGCACTAAACGTACGCGGAATCCGCGTGCTTACCGTGTAGCTGTTGGGTAGCATAAAAGGTGGCGGACTCCGTAGTGCAGGCAGTTGTTTATGGTTGGACAGGAAAATTAGTTTATCTGCTTTGATTAGGTCCCATTTATTACTGTGTTACTGACGTGCTTCCTATCTAGGCTTGTCGCGGCAGGATCTCTGTATCCCCTATCCATGATCGCCATGATGATACGTGGTCTCCGGTATTTCCGTCTAGAACATTTATGATTGTCTTTCGTCTCTCGCGAAGCAGCAATTTGGCAAAGACGCCCCATGCAGAACGCTGCATCATTCTGGAGGTGGTATTGAGTTGGTTCTTGGTCCGCCTGTTCTGTTGGAAAACAACCGCGTCTTTCGACAGGGGTATACACAGCATTTGGCGAAGATCTAGTCCTGAATGAGCAAACATCGTGGGTTTATGCAATTATGTGTGGGGAGACCTATGGTGGCGATGTGATGAAGCTGTCTCTGGCGTGACAGTGACTTGCTGTCTGGCCCAGGTCGTACGCACTTTTGTATTAGCCAGAATGGAGGAGGTGCGAAACAATCAGCAACTAGGATACTTTGTAGTACTTGCGGAACACGCGACTCATATCCATTCTCCTGGGACGGTTATGGGGTACGCCTCAGCCTGTACGAGAGCAGGGATGGACTTATGCTTCCATGAGTGCAAATGCATGTAGCAGCAGTATAGGGAGACGTGTGAGTTCGTTTTGCTTGAATTGCACTTTTCTTTAGTACCTACTGTGGCAATGAACGGCAATCGCGAATAGCCGGCAGCGGTAGACGGCGAGGCCAACACGAATTGTGTAGATACGCATGACGCAAAAAAGAACACTGAACCGACAGCACATTGTGCACCTGCTGGGCAATACAAAAGCAAGACGGACTTGTAACGCAGGCGGCCGTTTTGATTTGACAAGAATAGTTTACTCGTTTCGTGTGTGGAGTAGGTGCTAATTTATGAATGCCAGATTTTAGTCTTTCCAGCTATCCATCTCCCGGCAGCGGGTTCTTTGCACCCTTCCATATTCGTGAGGGTTGAACGCAGTGCTGATCACCTTGATTGATGCCCGCTATAAGACTTCTTTGTCTTGATGATTTTTGACTCTCGTCGATATTTCAACAAGTTGCGATCCTGACAAAGGCGCCGCATCCAGCCAGCTGCATCGCTCTGCATTGGGTGTTAGGTTTGGGCATGGTTCGCGCGGCCTAGTTGACGTTAACTCCGTGTGTCGATAGAAGTACGCGTAGTACTTGGCTAAGAGTTAGGGGCCCATAGAACGTGAGCATCGTTCAACTATGCAATTTGTGTGCGTGCGTCTACGGCCGCCGCGTGGCGAAGCCTGCTCTGACGTTGCGATCTCCTATCTTGCCCAGCGAGTACGCCTGTGTTTTGAGCAAAGAGTTCGTGTTGAGCTGGCTTGAGTATCAACAGCTGTCAACTGTTGGTCAAAAGCATGGTCGGGTTAATGGGAGGTGCTGTTGGTGGATTATCCTTTACAAGCCTTTCCGACAGCAGATAAAGATCTACACCTCTCCATGAGTGGGGATTCGTACTAGGGTGCAGCAGCCCGCCGACGTCCTTTGTGTTTTGGGAGAGCTCTTTGTGGTGATTGCTTGCTAATGAAATGAGGAGTGCTAATTCATCTAATGTGCCCTCAGATTGCTAAAGCGATCTTGCGGAGGTGGATGTGTGTGGCGGGTACAGTCTGGCTGCACTAGAGGCTTAGCGGCTGCTAGAGCGCTTAGTTCCGTTCCCTGCAAGCCCGCGACTGGTGGAGTGCCTGCAGTAGAAGATGGCGTTACACTGCAAAATCTGTTCGCATGCGGAACCGTGAGAAAGGTATGCCCTTACTCTTGTTCACCAAACACCTTCTCCTCTGGATGCGAATCCTTGTGACAGCGCTATGGTAGCACTACCGATCCTAGGGTGTCGTGACGGAATGCCCGCAAGCATTTTACGCATCAATCACCTAGCACATGGATTGTGAAGTTCTCGTGTGGTCGGGGACGTGCTTTGAAGAAAACTGAAACTGGAACAGTCTGCACTGCAAATGCAGATAATTAGTATTCTTCTATTTCGCCAAAAAAATGAGTGGTTTCAGTCTGAGTGCGCTTAAAAGTGCGGTTGGCGCAGTGAGTATCTTTGTTTCTGTCGATGGTGTCGCGTGCTTTACTTAGTAGTGCTCTCGCACCTTTCCGACTGCGGTTGCGCAGATCTAAAATATATTCTTCCATCATTTAACGCGGCCGGGTATCCTAGACCGCAGGTGCCTCCCCCTGCGAGACAGCTTCGCAGCTATGCTCTCAACCGTAGCTAGGGGCCGCACCAACGGCTGCTGTTGCTGCATTCTACTGCTCCCAGAGACCCAGTTGGTGAACTGTGCCGCGTGTAGGGATTTTACGGAGAAACGCTTATCTGCGCTTCGGCTTTGCAGGAAGAGCTGAACGGCTAAATTTGTGTTACAAAAGACTGCAGGAAGAGCAACGTATCAAGTTGTTCTCTGGAGGGAGTTGATGAGATGCGTCTACGCTACTTCTACAGTAAGCTCCGGACTGGAGTGTGTTTTGCCTCCTTCAGCAGCAGGTTCACTCTTGCGGAGCAGATTCGTAAAACTTTCCTGTGCCGGCTTGTGGCTATGGTTGGGATGTCTTGGGAGGTAGTACCAAGTGAAAAAGTTTGTGCTATAAGCGCGTGGTAGAATTAGGCGAGACTCTTTCGACAATTAATGGCCAGGTTACAGCAGGCGCGTACAATTAGTCCCCACCCACAGCGTTTTTTGACAGGAGGCCTGCCGTTCGACTACCTAATGCTTTATGTACTACGTGCGCCTTCATTCTAGCGAGACGTTTGTGAAACTTTGCAGCAGCGGACCATGAGCATACTTGGCCGTGTGTAGTCTTTGCTACGTGCGCAGTAACAATGAAAAGGACAGACGCACACTAGAATGGACTGATAGAGAGCACGTGCTTGCACTTTTGTGACACCGCTTCCCAGCACCGCTCGCTGAGTTGAATTCAGTGTCAATGCGTACGCCTTCCCATATATATTTAAAAGGAAAGACGCTGAACGAGCTAACTCTCGTCCGGCAACGCCCTTTAGCAGTCTAAGTGCACGATATGGCTGCCCCGAAAACATGTAATATTGAATGGAGTTGATGTGCCAATCCAGAAACTGCAATGCTTCTTGGCTGAATCTTTACAGCTTCTGGACTGCAACAGCATCGGCTTCACTGCACTCCTTTGGGCACATGCGGCCTTACATCTTATGTAAAGCGCCCCATTTGGCGCACCCACTTCGTAGAGAGTACGCTTCTGCATGCTTTGGGTGACCCGTTTGCAATGGGTGATCCGTTTGCAATGTTTAGGCCCGGCGATTTAAAATTTTAGGTTTGCAGTTGTAGAGTGTGAAAGGGGATGCTGGGCATTTATGCATGCTAAGGCGTAGTCTTGTTGGCAGCCTTCTAGAATATGTCTGCAGAGCCAGTTGAGGAAGATTCGTGTATGATCAATTCTCCGGACACTCTCAGTGGAGTCTACGAACGTTGCAGCAGTGCAGACCGTTCGGCCATGCAACGGATGGTGCAAATGTCTCCGCCAAGCAGCGGTAGTTGGCTTAGACGCACCCCTGGTTGAGCCGCCGTCTCCTTGCTTTGGCAAACTGTTACTTGAGAAGTGTGATTTTTGATAATAACTACAGCATTTACAGTTTGCTGCAACTTCCAGGCATGCGAAATATTCTTGTTTTACAATGAAAAGGCGGCCTGGAGACGACGCCAAAAGTATCACGTAGCAGATCCAGGGGGCGAATAGCCCCGGAAATCATTGGTGTCCATTAAAGAGCAAGTTGGCATTCCTGGGTTTCTGTATGAACGCATGGGCACTGCCTGGTATTGGTGAGTACTGCGGTGCCGCATCTGCTTGGTGGCATAGCCGATAGGTACATCGA
This sequence comes from Eimeria acervulina, assembly GCF_000499425.1. Classification (NCBI taxonomy): domain Eukaryota; phylum Apicomplexa; class Conoidasida; order Eucoccidiorida; family Eimeriidae; genus Eimeria; species Eimeria acervulina. Next base: position 1,287 of record NW_013549265.1, on the reverse strand, counting down.
AGTCTTCCGGACAAGACGTTTCTGGCGTGTTTGCGGAGAATGCTCGGAGATGCTTGGCACCTGCCCACACGTCTGGAGACAAGGTCATGAATTCATGCTGGGTATCCGCTCTATATGATTCTATCGCAGTGCACGCAGGCAAAAGGAAGTGGCAGCGTAGAATAGCTGTCACAGCAAAGCCACCACGTATGACGCTGCAATCGCTTGTAACTATGCAAAGCACAGAAAACTGAAGCGCTGCGCAAGACTACAAAGCACGCCTTCCCAATAAGAGCATTTGGTGACCCCGAGATAAAGTGTTGGCAAACTTATTCTAAAGGTATGTCGGTGGAGCTACACCCGAGCGATGGTTTCGACCGTTCTAAACTCTGTACTGTAGACAAAGAGAAATATCTGCTGATTTATCTCCTTGCACCATCTTCGTGCTGTCGTGGGCATCTTGGCAGGCTGTGCTTGTTCAATGCGTGCAATACCAGTGAAGTGCGGTTTTTCATTTGAGGTAAAAATAGCCGCCGCTTTCAGAGTTGGCTTTTTTCTCGTGTGGTTTGCTGCCACTTTTGAGCGCATTTCCAAATTGGTTCAGCTGACAGTTTTTGACTTGTGAAAACAAGTCACACCCTGTCGCAATAACAGTGCAGCCTGGAGCAAGTCATTGAAGAGGATAAGTGGCTGAAATCCTAAGGAAGCATACCTCCAGTAAGTAGCGTTGAATTACATGTTGAGAAGGCAGATATGGCAGACGCTACTGGGAGTGTGGTGGCAACTATATTTAGGTCATTCAACAGAAAAGTCTCGGTGATTTTATTTGAAGTGAGTATGTGAGCCATATTTCCAGTTCCTATCATCCCCATTGCCTTCCAGTGAAATCCGACTTAAAAACCAAACAAACCAAATGCAGGGTTCAACAACCAGGAGAGCAGGACCTAAAACCTGGAAACGTATTTCGAAGCCTGCGATCTCCGCACAAATGCAACTATTCTTTCACCCCGAGTCCATGAACTCACAGCAACCGCCTCACAAAATATCCAATACATTACTCACTAAGTGGAACGCCCCACTTCAGCATTTTTCAGAGTACAGTGGTTTCTAGCTAAGAACTGTAAAGGTCGGCCTTCGTAGTTCTCCTGCTTAAGGATCAAGGTTTACAGCTTAGCCCTTATATATCAGGTTGAGGGTTTAACGGCTTAGGGTTTTAGGGTTTAGGGTTTAGGGTTTAGGGTTTAGGGTTTTAGGGTTTTAGGGTTTAGGGTTTAGGGTTTAGGGTTTAGGGTTTAGGGTTTAGGGTTT
>NW_013549266.1:0-8717 GCF_000499425.1 Eimeria acervulina | reverse complement strand
CAGAGCGAAAACGACGCTCTGCAGCCGCCGGAGGACGGTGCACACCCCCAGCAGATTAAACCCTAAGATACGAACAGCAGATAACAAGGCGAAAAAGTAGGGTTTAGGGTTTAGTGTTTAGGGTTTAGGGTTTAGGGTCTGGAGTACCGCTTCAGCCCCCCCTCCACGGGGTTGTAGCTTGCGGTTTGAGAGTTAAAAAGTGCATAAAACTATTTAATAAAGGAAGGAGAAGATTTGTTCACTACCATCGAAACCCTAAGCCCTAAACCCTAAACCCTAAACCCTCGCATGCATGCAGCCCCACGTTGAAGGGGCCCCTGCAGCTGCCGAAGCTGTTAGTTTTGAGGGTTCGTGGTCTACGTAAACATTTGTAGAAATATTTTTCTTTAATAGCAGCATTTTCTTAGCCTTTTTGCGTTTGGCTGCCCTCCGGTGTACAGGGTGTACAGACAGCTGAGGTGTACATACACCTCAGCTCAAGTTGTACAGCTTTTGTTGTGTTTAGTTGCATGCAGCCCCAAAGAAAGGGTTTTACTTAATCTTCTGTCTGCAGTGAGCGGGCAGCGGGCGGCACAGCTCAGCCACAGCCCTTCGTATGCATACGCAAACCCTAAACCCTAAACCCTAAACCACAGACGTGTATATCCCAGCGTTTTGCGTTTAACTGCTTAATGAACGGCATGAGAGGAAACAGCGACAGAAAATTTGTTGCCTCTTCTATCGTTCGTGTTTATCTTCTGTTGTTTGTTAGCCTCTAGCAAATAGATATATTTCTGTCCTACATGTATGTATATGTATATATATATATATATATGTATATGTCTCCTCTGACGCGTGTTTAAACAAATAGATCTGCTGCCTCACGCCCTCCTTGCTGTTTTGCTATATCTCGTGTTCGCTGCTGTCTCCCTCGGGTGTATAGGGAGCTCTCCTGTCGCTTTCTGTGTTGTTGCTGTGCCAACTAGAGAGGGGTAAGAGAAATGAAACAGATATAATTAAGCAGCTGCATGAAGGCAAGAGCTGCTGCGGGGCAATTCACAGAGCAACAGCAGCAGCAGCTTCAACAGCAGCAACAGCTGTTCCTGCTGCTGCGTCTTTTGCTGCTGCTGTTGCTGCTGCCAGCTTCGTGCGCAGCAGTCGCACTACCATTATCATCCCCGCAGGCTGTGCAGGCTCTGCAGCTCTGCAGCGGGAGCTTCAGATCTAGGCTTTAGGGTTTAGGGTTTAGGGTTTAGGGTTTTGAAGGGGGCGTTGCTGTCGACCTCTGAACGAGGGTTTATCCACAGAGACACCCTGAAGTGGGTTTGTCTAAGGTTTATATATATTTATTAGGGTAGCGCTGCGGTGTACGTACACCTCAGCAGGTGTACATACAGAGACCCAGCCTAAACCGTATGCATAAACCCTAAACCCTAAACGCTAAGTAGGTGGGGTCACCAACTTGAGAAGCCACAAGACGCGAGCGGCTTTGAAGGACCTCCCAATCGACTTGAGGAAAACACTTTCTTATTAATTCTCCCTGCACGAAGACATATAAAAGAAAACAAAAGTATTTGTTTTATTTGTTTGTTGTTTATTTGTTTTTTTTGTGTTTATGCGTCTATCTATCCACGTCTCTTTTGCTTTCATGCACTTAAGGGGCTCCCACTGTACGGAAGAGGAGACAGCAATAAAAAATAAACAAAACAAAGAAATAAACGACTAAGAGACAGTGAAATGAGATAAACAGAGACAAAAGGTATGTACAGAGACAGACAGAGACAGAAGATGAATATAGAGACAAATAAAGAAGCTATATATATATATATATATATACCTAAGAAAAGATAAAGAGACAGACAGAGGCTGAAGATATATATATATATATATATAGAGAGAGAGAGAGAGAGAGAGAGAGAGACAGACAGACAAAGAAGATATACAGAGACAGACAGAGACAGAAGATAGACAAAGAGACACACAGAGACAGAAGGTAGGTAAAGAGAGACAGATGAAGAAGTTTATATGGACAGGGACTGAGAAAGAAAATGTATAGGGACAGACAAAGACAAGCGATGAATAAAGAGAGACAGACAGATACAAACAAAGATATCCCTGTCTCCTTTTCTTGTTCATTCCCCGATACAAGCAAAGACAAAGGCGCTAGGACGAAATAAACAAACAAATAAACAAACAAATAAACAAACAAACAAACAAATAAACAAATAAACAAATAAGCAAACAAGCAAATGAGCAAACAAGTAAATAAATAAACAAACAGACAGCCAAACAAACAAACAGTAGACAAACAAACAAATAGACAAACCGACAAACAAATAAACAAACAAATAAATAAACAAACAAACAAACAAATAAATAACGGCTATAAGGATACGTGTAGTAGGAAAGGAGACAGAAGAAGTCTTACTTTATTTTGATGAGCGAGAAGATGTAAGACCCAAGCCCCTCTGTCTCTTCTTTCTATACTTGTATCTACAATCATATACAGCCACTCCCCTACAGCTAATACAAACCTTGTGCTTCTTTTTGGGTCTAACTCTATCTGAATAGGGTTAATAAGAAGAGACAGAGAGCCTAAGCAGCCGTCTAATCCTAAAGATAAATAAGAATTCATACACTCAAACCAGAACAGATGGCAGCGATGCAGCAGCAAAAAACGACGAGCCCAGCGGGGGCGCTGCACCCAACGACCTCTGCCTAAAGGAGACACATTCACTGAACCTGCAGCAAATAAACATCAAGCAACAGCAGCAACAGCAGCAGCAGCAGCAGCGGCAGCAGCAGTAATAATAATAATAATCATCATCATCAGCATATCATCATTCAGCAACAGCAGCAAATCATCATTTTATCACACAAAGGAGACACATGCACAGAACCTGCAGCAAATGAACATCAAGCAGCAGCAGCAGCAGCAGCAGCATATAATCTTTATTCAGCAACAGCAAACCATTATTATCACACGGAGGAGACACATGCACTAGTCCTGAAGCAAATAAGAATCAATCAGCTGCAGCAGCAATTCATTATGCAGCAGCAGCAGCAGCAAATGCAGAAGCAGCAAAAGCAGCAGCATGAGCGTAGACTCCAGCAAAGACAACCCATAGCCCCTAGAGCCCCACCACCACAACACGTCTAGGGTTTAGGGTTTACGATTTAGGGTTTAGGGTTTAGGGTTTAGGGTTTGGGGTGTAACATGAAAGAAAGAGAGTCTATCTAGCCCACCACCCCAACATGTCTAGGGTTTAGGGTTTAGGGTTTAGGGTTTACCATGGAAGAAAGGGAGTCTATCTAGCCCGCCACCCCAACATGTCTAGGGATTAGGGTTTAGGGTTTAGGGTTTAGGGTTTAGGGTTTAGGGTTTAGGGTTTAGGGTTTAGGGTTTACCGTGGAAGAAAGGGAGTCTGTCTAGCCCCAACTCCCCCGTGGCATCCTCTAGGAGATAGCCATTGAATGCAACTGCGAGTTTTAATGAAGAAGGAGACAGCTGTTTATATACAAATTGTTTTGTTACAAGTCTTTCAAAAGACCTCCTCGATATAACTCCTGGGTTTGTTATATATGTTCTTTGTCTGCTAAAAGGAAGAGCAGCAGCAGCAGCAGCAGCAGCAGCTCCTTTTGCTGCTGTCTCTGTCTCTCTACCTGTCTCCGTCTCTGTCTCCTCATGCATACTCACACTCCTAACCACCAAGCCTGAACACCGACGCCCCTCTACTGCTGCTGCTGTTCCTGCTGCTCCGCTGCTGCTACCTGCAGCAGCAGCGGAAGCACACCCAGCAGCAGCAGGAGCACCTCCAACTGCAGCAGCAACCTCAGCAGCAACAGACGCAGCAGCAATGCCAGCATCCCCCAAGCCAGAAGCACCGGAAACGCCTCCTGCTGCACTTTCACCTGCAGCAGCACCAGGGGCAGCAGCAGCAGCAGGTGCTGCAGCTGCTGCGGCTGCAGCAGAAGCAGGTGCAGCAGCAACACCTTCGTACACCCTGTCTATATCTGTATCAGTAGACGTCCTCTCTAACTGCTCTCTAAGTCCTTCAACTATGAGGCCCCTTGTCTCTGGTGGCGAGGGGCTCAGATGCCGCGCGCTGCTGCAGTGCCAAAGCCCCCCTCTGCTGCTGCTGCTGCTGCTGCTGCTGCTGCTGCACTGACAGAGAGGCCCTGATGGGCCAGCCAGAGGAACACCAGGGCAAAGGACTCTGCTAATAATATTCACTCCCGTGTTGGGGGGGGCGCCCGTAAGGCTCTTGGGTTGCTGCTCCCGCTGCAGCTGTTGCTGCAGCTGCTGCTGCAGCAGCAGCTGTTGCTGCTGCAGCTGCTGCTGAAGCTGTATCTGCTGCTGCTGCAGCTGCAGCTGCAGCTGCTGCTGCTGACGCAGTAGCAGTTCCTGCAGCGTCTCCTGCTGCTGCTGCTGCTGTTGTACAGGCTGTAGCTGTTGCTGCTGGAGCAGTTGCTCTGGAGGGTGTACCAGCTGAAGTGGTGGCTGGTGCAGTAGAAACAGCTGCTGCTGCTGCTGCTCCAAGGGGGACCCTGCTGCTGCTAGCATATTGCTGCTGCTGGCTGTGCTGCAGAGGTCTGCAGGCAAAGAAGCAGCACCCCCCACCCCAGCCATTAGGCCCGTATCCCCAGACTCTGCCTCCATGCTGCTGGTGTTGCTGCTGCTCTTGCCTTCACTGCTGCTGTTCATGCTGTTGCTGGTCCTGTTCAGGCTTGAGCTGTTGCTGCTCATGCTGCTGCTGCAGCTGCTGTTGCTGCTGCTGCTGCCGTCGCTGCCCTCCACCTCATCACTGGCGGTTGAGCCTGCTGTGGGCATATTCTCCATTCCTGTGTTTATGCTGCTGCTGTAACTGTTGCTGTTGCTGCTGTTGCTGCTGTTGCTGCTGTTGCTGCTCCGACGGCTGCTGCTGCCTCGTCTGCTCTGTCTGCTGCTGCGCCGGTGGCCCCACCTCCTGGGCATCGACCTAAACCCCTCAAAGCAGCAGAAGATAAGAGTCTCAAAGACAGAGATGTCTGCGATGCTGCGGCAGCTGCTGCTGCGTCTTCTGCTGTTGCTGTTGCTCTCTCTGCTGCTGCCGGCGCTGCTGCTGCTGCTGCTGCTGCTGCTGCTGGGAACGAGCACTGCTGTTGTTGCTGCTTGTAATACACCAAAAGAAAGCTGCTTCACTGCCCTTTTCCAAGAAGAATAAATTATTCTTCTTCAATAACACATTTAAACCCTCTCTGTCTTCGTGCGTATGATGAGAGCAGCAGAAGAGGAGCTGAGGGCCATTGGTCATGGGCCACAGCAGGTAGAGAAGCGATTAGAGAGAGTTCTTTTTAAACTCAAAAAAGAAAATAATTTAATTGTTTTTAAAACAATAAATTGCTGTTGTTGCTGCTGCAGCTGTTGCTGCAGCAGCAGCAGCAGCAGAAGAATAAAAGATAAACAGCGCCGCACAATGTCGATGGGTGGTGCTCCTGCTCAGGCCCTCAGCACTCTGACAAAGATCTTCTTTGTATGAGAGTAAATATATTTATTTTGTTTAATAACAATAATAATATTATATTAATAATATTTTTAATAAATAAATAATTAATCATTCAACCGTGCAGCTTCTACTGCAGCAGACAGCTCCCTCTCACCCCCCAATCGAGACCTGCGATATACTACATAGTTGGGGGGCGTAAGGAAAGCAGCTTTTTATGTATTTGTTTGTTTCTTAACTTGTTTAATACCTTTACCCCTATTGTTTTACAGCTAATGTCTACTCCTTTATGCATAGGAGACCCAAACTACACGGTGTCTCCCCAACCCCAGGACTCTTCTATTAACTAGAGGTCTAACATATAGCAGCTGTCTCTACTCAAGGATTTGCTGTAGGAGTTGGAGACAAAGCTAAAGAGTTAAAGAGGAGAGGGAGAGGAAGAGGGGACCCCTCACAAGACAGCAGCAACACTGTAGAAAGAAGTAGCAACAGCAAGAAGACACGCGTATAAAAGCTGCTCAGAGGCTGACAAAGACAATAATATTATCTCCAAACAACCTGAGGGGGTTCTTCTGAGGATCTCTTATGAAAAATAATTATTCCCCAGAAGCATAGGCGTGCTTTCATAGACTCAACTCAAAAAACTGTTATGTATCTCTACATGCTGGCTGTAGCAGACACTCTGCTGCTATGTTAGAGGCTTCCTTACCCACTTACATATGGGGTGTACGTTGATCTTTACTCCTTTGCTGCAATCTATATGCATGCTTTTCTGGGGTCAGTAGGGCCCCAAAGGCCCGCTTGACTTCTGCTGACGCACTGACGGATGCTCCGAGGTGGTAGTACCTCAGAGCATATCTTCTTGTCTTGTTTGGCTTCGACACCAGCATCTAAACGCCTCTCCTAATTCATGTGCAAGACACAGAGCACAATATCTTCTTAGTGGCTACCCCACTGTGGGGGCCTCTCCGCACGAGCAGAGGGCCTGCAGATGCAGGGGTAGAATACCGCTTACTTTCTTCTCTTTCTACGTTAGTAGAAGTCAGGCACACGAAAGCGATAAGTGCTGATTGAAGGAGAGAGAGGGAGCAGATGTAGCATTACCTTTTTAAAGTGGCGTAAAGGCTGCTTACAAAGGAACAAGCAAGATCTTGAGCATTGTGTACAGGGTTCGCGCATGCAGCAGAAATTAATTGCTGATTGTGCATGCATAGAGAATTGTACTGCGGCGCTACCTGCAGCGAGGCTCGATGTAAGTCTCTGCAGGCTGCCTCCTTCATCACAAATCTACGCCCTTGGGCTGAGGGTCTCTGAATCTCTAGAGAAGGTGGAGGAGGTAAGCTGTTCTTTAGAAGTACTTGCCTTAAGTCTTGTGGCTGGACTGCAACTTACGACGGTCATCGGGTGCGACCACGTACTCTTCTCACAAATTACTTCCTATATATCCCCCCGCATTAATTTCTCTTCGCTTGCAAGCCTTAATATTTATGAAGTGCTGTGCTTCACTCGGTAAGGCTCCTATACATTTGGGGAAGCATTTGTCTAACATAAGCTGCTTATATGAGAACATTAGCCAGAATTAATGTGCGTTATTCATTATAATGAATGTAAAGTCCGCGCATGCAGCGTTAGGAACATCAACAACACCGCGGGAATCTCAAGGAAGTCTGATTACACCTCAGCACCTCAGAGGGAAGATTGTATAGGCCAAGCCTATCTTTTCTTCCCTTACACGCTGAAGTCCTCCTGAGCTTCATTTGTATTTAAAGGCAACTCTGGTGAACTATGTTCTCCAGTGCAGTGTCTAAAGGAGGGCTTAGTTTTATTTTTAGAGTGGGTCGTGGCCGCAAGTTTGAGTTGTTAGTGCTTGTGAGTATTTCAGTACCTGAGGCATCAAACCAAGAAGGCTGGCTCTATATAGCCTAGCTACTGCATGCAGACGGCTTATAACCCGACAGTTTAATGCATAAACAACAGCAAGAAGCTGAGGCATCCATAGAAAACTTCTACTGTATACCCAGCAGCTTGTCTAGCTAACCGCACCTCACCGATGGATGCTGCTCGGGCCCTCCACATACAACCTCAGAATATACATTTTAAACTCATAAAGACCTCTCTTAGCCGTATAATAAAACTAAATGTGCTTATAATAAAAAGAGTATTGCCTTGTGGCTAACAGCCAAACCATTTGCAACTGTCCGAGTTAGTATAGTGGCTAGTATTTCCGCCTGTCACGCGGAAGACCCGGGTTCAATTCCCGGACTCGGAGTTAATTAATTAATTAATTAATTAATTAATTCTAATTAAATGATTAAATCATGTTTTTTATTTTGTTCAAACAATACTAGCCTATTTTCTTCATATATTTTCTCTTTTAATAAGCTCTTACAACCCGTCTTAATAGTAAAAGGAAGCTGAGCATATATAGCAAACCCTGAGCAACCAGCAGCAATCCGTAATCTATGCGTACACTCCGAAGTTAGTGCAAGTCCATAATTCAGCGGCATTTGCCAGAGTTCAAAAGCAAATCCAGCGTCTGTAGCATGAATGCATGCATGCATGCATTGCATGCATGCAATAATAATACACTATTTGGTGTTTTGGGTTCTTTCTGTTGAATTTCTACGCGCATGCGAGTGTAGATGAAGCTGCCTTTAAACGGAGTTAGAAGAGCAAAGTGTGAATTATTTTTTTGTATATGTCTGTTTATCTCTTCCTCTTGTTGGTGTATATACAGCAGCACCCCAACAACAGCCTCATGCTACGAGAACATATTAATATGTCTTTGCGTATATTTACGTGTGGGGTGTATCTTGAGTTTGTGGTGTATATGTTTGGAGTGTATGTTGAGCTGTATGCATGATCTATCCTCTTGCTTCATAGAGCCTCCTTATATGCTTTTCTTCTGTCTTCATTCCTGTAATAGGGCAGCAACGATGCTTCCTTACAAAGCTAACAATACAGCGATAACAAAATACAAAACCACTGGGAGCGCATGCAGCGCCTTCTCGAGGAAAATAACACAGCGGGCAAATGCGAGGGTCCTGCAAACAAAATACAAAAAAATATATAAACGCAAAATTCACAAAGACAAAATTCATATCGATAAAAAATAGGAGGCATACAACACTTCTCTGTTATTCAAGAATTATGCATGCATGCGCATATAAATATATATATATATATATGTATATATATATATATATATACATGTATATATGCATACATATACAGATACGCTAACATATACATGCA
>NW_013549267.1:0-8320 GCF_000499425.1 Eimeria acervulina | reverse complement strand
AGATGCATATATATATATATATATTGTATAGATGTTGTACATATATATATATATATATATATGTAGTTATCTGTCAATCTATGTATATACGTGTATATGTGCATGCATCATTCGTGTGTATGTATCTCTTTGGTGCAGTGTACATAGTACAGCGTCGCTGTTGACTCCCAAACAAATGCGCGGTTTAATTAGTTCCTATATAATAATTAGGAATTAGGTAATAGTTTTTAACTTCCTTTGATATTTTAATTCCCCAATTGATTTGCTCCTATAAATAAATGTGCATATGCATATATATATATATATATTCTTCCAGTGGTGTTTAGGGTTTGTGTTTAGGCGAGGAGAGCACCTGTTGTTTTCTTACCACGGCATTCCGCGTGCAGTCAGCTGGGCAGCAGGAGACCCTTATGTCTGTCTTTGCTTTCAAACCACAAGGCTTGTTGCGCAGCAGCTTGGCCTCAAGGTGCACCTCCTGTTGCTGCTGCTGATGCTGCGTCTCCTGCGTCTGCTGATGGTGCTGCTGTGGCCGCCGCTGCTGCTGCTGTGGCCGCTTCTTCTGTGACTGCCGCTCCAGAGACTCGTGCTTCTGCGGCTGCTGCAGCGGCGCCTGTATTTCACTGCTACCGACCTTTTTGTCGTTGGCGGTGCTAATGCAGCTGCCAATACCTTGTGCTGCTGCCGTTGCTGTTGCTGCTGTTGCTGTTGGTGCTGCGGCTGGTGCTGGTGTTGGCGCTGCTGCTGCTGGTCGTATTCCTCCTCTCGGCGTTGCCGTTGTCTTTGCTGGTGTTGTAGCCGCTGCTAACACTTGCGCTTCTGCTGCTGCTGGCACTGCTGCTGCCTTTTTCGTTGCTGCTGTTGTTAATTGTGGGGTGTCGTTGAGACCGTTAGTGCTCTTCGCAGTGCGTGCTGGGGCAGCTGCTGCTGCTGCGGGGGCTGCTGCTTCCTTTGTTGCTGTTGCTGTTCATTCTGGCTGTTTATGGGTACTACTACTGCTACTCTTAATCCTAATACTATTACCATTACTATTACTATTACTACTACTACTCTTACTATTACTATCACTACCACTATCACTGTTACTATTAGTATTACTATTACTACTACTATTACTACTACTATTACTACTACTACTACTACTACTACTGCTGCTGCTACTACTCAGGCAGGGGAGTATGAGGTTGCGATGCAGTCGAGGGCCGGATGCTCGGAGTGGACTCAACCTTATATAGTTCCAGTAAATCTGCTGCCGTTGGTGCTTTTGTTGCTGTGACTACTGTGGCTGCTGCTGTTCTACTTGGTGCTGTTGCTGCTGCGTTGTTCTCCATTACTGCTCTTGCTAATGCTTCAACATGGTTTCCTGTTGCCTGAAATGCCTTTGCGTCTTTTTCATTCTGCAATTCCTTTTGCGCGTTTTCGTGTTTTCTTGGATTGACCTTTTTAGCGCTATATCTCCGCTGATTTCTTTTGTTGCATTTGTTTTCTGTTTGTTTTTTGTGGTTTTGTTTCATTTTTGTGGTTTGTTTGTGCGTCTCCATTCCTTTTGCACTCGTTTTTGTCCCGGGTGCTGCGGCATTTCTTTGTGCATGCTCCCCTTCATTTTTATTATTCCTCTCGATTTGTTTTCGCTTGTTGTGTGTGCTCTGCATGCATTTCTCTGTTTCCTTTTTGCTTATGGGCATGCGTCTGCCTAAGTCTATTTGCTTTGCTTTGTTGGTTTGGGGGTCATGGCCATCTTTTCTGTTTTGCTTGTCCGTTCATTTGTTTCTTTGATTGCGTGATTGTTTGTTCGTTTGCTTATTTGCTCTCTTGTGTGCTTGCTTGTCTTTTGTATGGCCGATCGCGTTTGTCGCATTTTTCTTGCTTTTGTTGGTTGATTTGTTTGTTCGCTGGCTATATGATTGAATGTTTATATTTGGAGTGTTTCATTTTTTTCATTTGCTTTTAGTTCACTCGTATGCTTGGTCAGGCATACGATTCTTATTAGTAAGGTAGTAAGGTGTTTCTTCTGTTCGGGTTTATTCTCTTCATCTTGTTGCATGCGTCCTTGTTTCGTTTCTTTTGTGGATCTATAGCCTTAGGGTTTTCCACTCGTGTTTGCTTATGAACTTCAAGCTTTTCTGCATTTATGTGAATTTGTCGTAATACGTTTTTGCTTCTTTTCCTCGCATCTCGCCTTCCTCTTCCCTTGATAGTGTTCTTGTATTTTTGTTTTCTTTTTTTGTTTTTGTTGTCTTTGCATATCCCTCCAGTTGCTATCTCTGTTTTACTCGTCTCCTTCTGTTTATGCTCGACTCGCACCCTGCAGTTGTTCATCGGACAATATGCGTCTGCTGCAGTGAATGCTTTTTCTTCCTTTTGTTTTTCTTTGCATGCGCTGCTGCTGCTTCAACAACAACAACAGACTCTACAGGCACTTGCTAGTGCCGGCTGTCGTTCTGTAGATGTCGTTCTTCCTGGATTTTCTGTGGATTGTTTGGAGACCTTAGAAGAAATTCAAATTGAAGCTGTAACCCTCTTCAAGAAATACACCGTAAGCGATTCGCATTATAACAAAGTCGTATGATCTGAGCCCACAAATGTATTTTTGCGCCGTAGCGTATTGTTGTATATATACAATGCATATATATATACATTGTATACACGTATATAGTGCGTATATGCGTAAAATATATACATAGGATGCATAACTGCATGCACCTATTTGCTTATATATATGTATATATATATATATATATATTTGCATATTACATATCTGCACGTGTATATCTGTATGTATGCATGTAAATATATGCGTATTATATATATATATACAAGTATATTGTGCATACACATTATACGTGTATCTGTGCATATACTTACATACATATAAGTGCATTGCATGCCTGTACGTACGTATATCTATCTATGTAGTATATATATGTATATATATATATATATATTATGTAGGTAGACAGGAGGAGTAACAGGTAAGCGAATGCGTAGGGGAACAAACAAGCAAAGCACAAACAAACAGACGAAGAGACCAGCAAGAGGCAGGCATTAGATGATGCAGAAGCAAACAGTCTGAAGTTGTAATCAGCTGCAGTGACAGCTGAAAATGCTGGCGCCTCATTTTTAAATCATACTGTCCCCTAAGCAGCAAGAACACCACCCTAGAGGGTCCAGCAGCAGCAGCTGCTGCTGGTCTCCTGGTTGTTTTTTGTTGCTCCCGCTGCTACCCATGCTGTTGGTGCTCGTCGTTATTGCGGTCGGTGGCGTTGCTGCTGCTGCTACCGTTGTTGGTGCTATCACTGTTGTTGCTGCTGCTGCAATTGCTACAGGGAGGCGTCGGGGTGTTGCGGGTGATTCCGTGTTTAAATGCTTCTGATGAAGGGGTTGCCCTGTTAGAGGCTCTGGTCCTCAGCAACACAGCGCAGTGGAATAAACAGTCTCCTTGCAGATGAATGCACTTTCATATGATTATTGTTATTTTGATTATTGTTATTTTGCATATTATTATTATTATTAGTACTCTTATTTTTTATTTCTTCGTGCCGTATCGCAGGATATATTTTGCGTACTTGTTCCCATTGAGCAAGGGGTGACGATAATAGTAGTGAAAAGATCCCATTCAGAATGGGAACAGGATGATAATGGTAGCAGGCAACAAAATAATATGATAATATTTAAAGGGTACAATAATAGCACTAATAATAGGATAGTAATTATAAGAGTAGACCTAATACTGCTTGCGCCTAGAAGCGAAACGAAACCGATTTCGTTTTCTCTGAAAGATACCTATGAACTACTTTTTGAGGACATTCAGTAAGAGAATGATCTCGCGAAAGAATTCGTTTCGTTACCTTTCTATATCTTTACACCATATGCCTCATTTTCACTTCCGAGATAAACTTAATTCTGGAAAAATTTTGTTTGTATCGAATGGAAACAACACATCAGGTCAGAATGGTTGGAAAAGCAGCCAAATGCTTAAGGCCCCATCAACCTCCCAGTGTAGTGGCAGCTGGGAGAGGTGATATTTAAAGACCCATTGTCCGAAATAATATTTTGTATAGTTGGATTTCTGTTGATTTCATGTTGCATGCAGATGGTGTGGGGCCCCGCTTCACGAGGTCACTTGGGGAGGCGTTATGCCGTTGACTCTGCAACGACACTCCCTTCCAGCGATTAAGTGCTGAAGACAATTAGATGAAAGATAATTGTTCTGAAATAGGTTTAGATAAAAGTATAAACGGGAGGAGCAATGATAGTCGGGCCGTCTCTGCCGCAACAGTATTGCCGTGCGTACGTTGTACATTCGGGCCAGGGACACCGAATGAAGTTGAATTTGCAGTGTAAATAATATGAATTTTTTATTTTAAGAAATAAATTAATTTTATTTCATATATTTCAACCTGATGTGCTTCTATCTTCTACTAAACTGCGCAGAAATTCTGCAGCGCGAGCTTCTGTCCGCCGCACCCTCTACGGCACCTCATGGAAAGCCGCGTTTTTCCCCCTCATTATTAGCAAAACCACTTCGAAATCAACACAAAATGCATTTGACGGGTTCCTGAAGAAAAAATGAGTGAAATATTGTTGATTCTCCCCTAACGGCGTAAGCCTGTGCACGCGCGTGCTCTAAGCTTACATGTGGAGAGAAGCCCTAGGACCAGCAGCCGACTGTGGCTGTAACAACCGGTCTAGAATTCTTTTTAATTTTGTTTATATCCTTGTGTGTTACAACTTAAAGTTGCTTGGGCTTTGGCCTTACTTTTGAGCGATAATTGTTCTTCGCTTCTGCCGTAGCCTGCGCAGCTCAGCTGCAGCAGCACAGCGTGAGCAGCAGCCAAGTGCGCTGCATGCGTTTTTCTCGCTAGCAGCAAAGATAAAGAAGGCCGAAAGCTGCGTCTGAGTGGTTTGCTGCAGCATCAGCCACTGCAGTGCAGTCCAATACCTCTTAGTGTGAATTTGCAGACGGACAATGGAGGAGGCGGAAACCAACAGCAGCAACAACACCAGCAGCAACAGCAGCAACTGCTGCTGCAGCAATGACTGCGGCGCGCTGCTTGACAACATTCGCCGGCAGGCGTTTGTGCGCGCACTCAACTTGAGGGTTTTTTTCAAGCCCTTTGATCCCCTAAACCACGGAGAAGTGTCTCTATCTCAGTTCCACCGAGCGCTCGACGTAGCGGGGATACGGCTCACAGCATCAGCAGCAGCAGCAGCATCTCAAGCGTACACCTCACAGGAAACCAAAGCAGTCAATTACAAACAATTCTGCTCCGATATTGAAAAAGTATTTCGCGTAGCAGACCTCGAAAAAGACCCTTACATCCGCCCCCTCGCGCCAGGCAAACAAAACCCTAAACATTACTCCTTCTGTTCTTCTCTTTAAAAAGAAATATTCAAAAACATTAATGCTGCAATGCTTAAAAAGAATAAAGCGAAATAACACAACGCAAGCCCATGCAATGCAGGAGCAACGATCTGCAAAAACGCCAAACAAAAACTTGCCAAAGCACGCAAGGTGCATGCATGCATGCATAAGGTTTCTGGGAATGTTTTGGATTTGTGGGCGTCATCAGGGGAGGTGCTGCGGCCTCTGCCTGAGGTGTATCTACAGCCTGAGGAGGCGGAGCTGGCAGACAAGGCGCTGCAGCAACTCCGTCTACTAATTAAAACGCGAGGAATAGACTTAAGAGCAGCTTTTGCACCCTTCGACAAACACGGCGGAAAAATCCCACCCAGCGCTTTTTTCAGAGCGTTCCCCGTTTCCTTCAGAGAAAGTAAGTGAAGTATTTGTATGAAACAGCACAGCAACAGCAGCAACAGAAGCAAGAGCAGCACCAGCGTCAACAGCAGCATCATGCGCAGCCACAGCAGCAACAGCAAGAACACGCAGGACTGGTAGGCGCAGCATCAACAAAAACAGCAGCAATGGCGCCTGCAACATCAACACCAACTGCAACAACAGCAGCAGCAAACAAAAGCAGCAGCGAACAGCAGCAGTAGCAGCAAAGCCGAAAGCTTGGATATACTAAGAGGCCTTTTATAAGCATAATGCAGCTGCAGCAAAGGCCGTGATCCTCTCAGCGCAGCCAGTAGCGGCAGCAGCTTCAACCGCGGTATTTTGCTGCCTGCTGCTGCTAGTTTATTTCATTTGGTCGCTGTTTTCTTGTTCGTCGTGATTGCACCTTTTTTATTTTTGCTTACCCTTCATATGGCGGCATATATTAATAAAGCGCTTTTTACCTCCAACACCATTGTTTGCAACTTGTGCAGTTCTTCTTTTCCTTCCCACGCGTCTTGCCGTACCTTATCTCTGCATTGGTTGATGCTGCAGCTGCCTAAAGGTTGTTGCTGCATTTGAATTTGCTGCTGAGGCTCTTCCCTTACCTAATTTTTTCTTTCTTTCGTCTGCCTCCAGACAAATTCACAGAAGAAGAAATACACCAACTCGCTCGTCTTCTCACAACTACTGACGGTTTAGTTGATTGCAGAAAACTATGCCAACTCGTCCAGGGGCCCGTTGCAGACCCGCCCGCTAGCCCTGAGGCTTTAGGGGCCCCTATCGCTTCTAGAGGTGCCCCTACTGTCTCTTTAGAAGACCCCAACGCCTCTTTGGGGGACCGTAGTGCCTCTTTAGAGGGTCCTAGAGCCACCCTACAGAACCCCAGCATCTCATTATTAGGGGCCCCCAACGCCTCGTTAGGCTCCCCCAATGCCTCTCAAGAGCGAAGAGGTTTCACGGAGACGACGGTTGTGTCTGCTAAGCAGACGAAGAGGAGCTGGGCACGAGACAAGAGAAGCGTCTTGCAGAAGATTGAAGTGAGGCTGGAGGCGGTGCAGCATTTGAATGCAACTTGGTAGATGGTGGATAGTGCGGCGCAATGCAAATAAACAGCAAACGGAAACTAGACTCCTCCTTCCTGCTGCCTCTTTGCTTGTCCGTCTGTCCTTGTCCGTCTCTTTCTGTTTCTGTCTGTCTGTCTTATCGCTCTCTCTGGCTGTTTCTGTCAGTCCTACTGCCTGTTTATTTGTCTATCTCTCTTACGCAATCCGAGACGGTTTAGTACAGAACGAAATGGACGCAAAAAGAGCAAAGGCACACCCCATGCGAGCAGACTGCAAGGGCTACATCTGCACCATTTAATTGCCACTTAGTTGCTTTCCTAGACCCTAGAAGAAACGCCAGACTGAAGCCATCAGTCGATGTGCCGTGATCATGCAGACTGGAGTAAATGCCAATCAACTTCCTCTACGGGAAAGTTTTCGAGATTTTGACGGATTAAGAAAAGGTGTCTGCACACCTCAGCAAGCACAGGCAGCGCTGCTTTCCGCGCTGCGCCTCCCCTTAGGCAAGGTCCGTTCTCCTCTTAGCAAGACTTAGCAAGGCCGCTTCAGCAATTTAAATAAATAAAGTGATTTATAGGGAAATAAATATGTCGGGCCATATGCAAATACAGAAAATGCCGTTGCCAGTGCTACGCCTTCCCCGGAGCGGGGTTCTTTGTGCCCTTCTTTTCGCAAACGAAAATAGCAGGGGTTTGAATATATAAATCTGGCAGAATATAATATGATATGATATGTAGCAATCTACAAGGTTAAATTAAGTCGAAGAAGTCGTGCATGCAGGCACAATAACAACAAGCAAACAGTTGAAAAACGTTCATTCCACCACAGCAAATACTAAAGATGCACTGCTTGCAAACCATTAAAATGCAGCTTTATTAGTGCCTCTGAAGTGAAGAGAAAAGAGCAATGCAGACGAGGAATGCTCGCGATGCCGAGTAACAGATGCCGACGCAAGAACGAGCGCAAGAACATAAAATATGAATCACTAAAAAAGCAAAAAAAAGCTTGAAAACGAGCGGAAGGCTTAATGGGCGGGGGAAGCAGATACCGCAGACAGGTGTATGTACACATCATGCTTGCTTTTGTCTTCTGCCTTTGCAGAAGGACTGGGAAAGTCTTATGCAGCAGTTTGTCCGTTATGACGGAATGTTTGAGTACGACAAACTCTGCAAACAAATCGAATACAAACTCGGAAACCCGGTAATCAACAAGGCCCTTAATGGCAGCAAAAAGCCTTTATATATACATAAATATTATGTATAACAATCCATATATGCATATGTATATATATATATATATATATATCGGTAAAATACATGAACACACATAGGAATATACAAAAATACGGGTATATTTGTATATGCATGTATACTTATATGCATATGTAGACTGATATATAGAGATTATATATATATAATATGTATATGTATATGTATATGTATATGTATATGTATATGTATATGTATATGTATATGTATAT
>NW_013549268.1:0-8008 GCF_000499425.1 Eimeria acervulina | reverse complement strand
TATATATATATATATATATATATCCCTTCATTTGTGCATATATATATATATATATTGTTTGAGTTGTTTTATTGTAAACATGCGAATTTGTGTATCATTGGGGTGTCTGTGCAGCTGGTGAATATTTTTGTGTATTTGTTTACAGTCTTTTGCTGAGGGCCTCGGTATTTGGCTGTAGTTAATTAAACGCAAAGCAAAACGAAGAGAAATGCTCAGCAGCAAACTTAAACGTTGCTGCTCCTCTACAGACAAGACGCCTTCCACCTGCTGCTGCTGCTGCTGCTGCTTGTTGAGCTGCTGCTCCTGCTGCTCCTGCGGCTTGTTGAGCTGCTGCTGCTGCACTGGCTCCTTTGCCTGCAGCAACGGCACCAGCAGCAGCTGCTCCTGCTGCTGCTGCTCCTGCTGCTGCTGCTGCTGCGGGTAAAGGAGATGAAGCTTAAGGCGAATAGACAGCAGCGCGTTCAGCAAATCAACAGCAGCACTGAGAGGGATGTCTCTTCTTCTGGTGTCTCCGCTTCTTGTTGGGTTGGGCTTCAAACAAAAGAAGAAAAACAACAAAAACAACAAATTATGTTTATTCTTTTATTCTTAAAACAAACAAAAACAATAAAACTAAAACTAAAACAAAAAGAAAGTATTTACTACAAACATACACCAACGTTTTTTTGTTTATTTGTGCACAGACACATACAAAATATTTTCAGGTGTACAGGCACCTCAAGCAGCAAATGCAAACACGTATGCATTTTCAGGTGTCTAGGCACTTCACGCAAGTGCATATATATATATATATATATATATATAATATATATATATATACGCCTGAGGTGTACAGGCAGATCGATGTGCGATGTACGTACAGCTGATGCTTTGAAATATCTGTAGAATGTTTGGTTTAATTGGGGGAGAGCGACGCGAAGAGACAAACAAACAACTGCAGCAAAAATTTAAAGAGAAAACAAAATAAAAACAGACAGTGCTGCTGCTGCTGTTATGCCGCTGACTGATGCAGCAGCAGCAGAAGCAGCAGCAGCAGCAATTGGGGTGTACAGGCAGAAAAACAACAAAAAAAGATATAAAACATCATCAACAAAAAGACAAATACACTTACCCATCTCCTCAAGCTTCCTCTGCGCTGCTGCAAATGCATGCGTCTTCGAAGCAGCAGCAGCAACAGCAGCAGCAGCAACAGCAGCAGCAGGGCCTGAATGCCCTTCCAGGGGCAGTCCTTGGGGCTTTACTGTCTCCTTCACCCCAACGTCTCGCGCGCATGCAGCAGCAGCGCATGCATGCTGAGGCGAAGAAGAGCTGCTGCTGCTGCTGCTGCTGCTGAAGAGACGATGAAGGCTGCTGGGGTGTACACCGAAAGACGCCAGGGCACACACTGCATGCACAGCAGCAGCAGCAAAACATATATTTATTTAATTCTTTTTTATTTATTTCTCTCTTGTCTTTTGATGCAACTTCGTGTGTCTGTCATGGGTCCTCTCTTATTCTGCTGCTGCTGATGCTTTCATTATTCCTTTTAACAGCAGCAGCAGCAGCATAAGCAGCAGCAGCAGCAGCAGAGGCAGCAGCAGCAGCAACCATAACGCCAGCATGGCCAAACCCTTACCACTGCGCTGTCAGTAGACGTGCTGGAGCAGCAGCAACAGGAGCAAAACCAGCAGCAGCAGCAGCAGCAACAGCAGCAACAATAGCAAATGAAAGGCTCACCAACTTTTGTTGCCTGTAGGAGGTTCTTAACATCTTTTCCTGCTGCTGTCATGCTGCATCGAAATGCATGCAGCCCCTCAGCAGCAGCACCATCAGCACCTCCAGCAGCAGCAGCAGCAGCAGCAGCAGCAACAGCAGCAGCAGGATGAGCAGAGAGATAGCAGGTCGCGGGGGGTTCTATCCCAAGCGGCTGAACTCCATACTTAATTGAGGTGTACATACACCTCAACCAATCTGCAGCAACAGACTGTGAAGATGCAGAAACATAACGGAGGCCCTCATGTGCAGCAGCCAGCAGCCGCATTGCTGCCTCTGTTGCAATCTGGCTGCTGCTGCTGCTGCTGCTGCTGCTGTTCGCGGCAACAGCGTCTGTGCCTGGAGACGTTGAAAGCAGCAGTTCTTCTCTTGCGCGAATCCTTGCTGCAACATTTGCTGCAGCAGCAGCAGCAGCAAAACGAAGAGTTGGTGCGTGTGCTGCAGCAGCAGCGCAGCCAATAATATGCTTCGAAAGGTCTCCTGCAAGCCCCGCTTGCATGCGCAGCAGCTGCCACTCCTCTGCTGCTGCGTTTTGCTGTTGCTGTTGCTGCTGTTGTTGTTGTTGCTGCTGCTGCTGCGCCTGCAGCAGCAGCAGATGCATACTGAAAATTTGGGTGTACAGTTTACCTGAGTAGGGTTTGTAATTTTAAGGGTTTAGGGTTTTAAGGGTTTATGGTTTAGGGTTTAGGCTCTTAGGGGCTCATTTGTTTAAGGGTTTAGGGTTTAGGGTTTAGGGTTTGGAGGGTTTAGGGTTTTTGGTTTGACGGGTTTTAAGGGTTTAGGGTTTAAGGTTTCTGATATAAATGGATCATCTGGTTTAGTGTTTAGGGTTTGAGGGGGTTAGGGTTTAGGGTTTACGTGGGTTTGTACTGAAGAAGAAGGAGGGGGCAGCAGACGGCAGAGAGCAGCAAAAGCTGCAGCAGCAGCTGAGCATAGGCAGGTGTTTTGCTGCAGCGACGAAAGTTGCTGCTGCATGCGGCTCAACACCAGTTGCTGAAGCTGCTGCCGGTGCTGCTGTCCGTGCTGCTGCTGCAGCAGCTGCTGCTGCTGCTGCGGTTGCAGCTGACTGTGCAGCTGCTCATTTGGCTGCTCTTGCTGCTGCTCCGACGTTTGCTGCACTGGCTGCTGCTGCTGCTGCTGTGCTGCAGCAGCAGAGTCTGGAGACATGCGAGCGATTGCTTCGAGGCACCGATACCCCTGCGACCGCAGCAGCAGCAAACAGCAACCCCAGCTAAACGTAGCAGCAAAACAAGCGGCCGTAACACAAGAAGCAGCAGCACAAGCAGCAACAGCACAAGCAGCAACAGCACAAGCAGCAGCAGCACAAGCTGCACTTAAAGGCGGCGGAGCAAGTGAATACACCACAGCAGCTGCAGCAAGCTGCAGCAAGACCAGCAGCATGCTACCTGAGGCGCAGCAGCAGCAGCAGCAGCAGCACAAACAGCAGCAGCAACAGCAACAGCAGGACTGAACTATTGTTTCTTCTTACTGTTTTAAGGGTCAGCTCTTCAGCGAGTAATGCCTCGTTAATGAGGGCTGCTGTCATTTCGTTGCTGAGGGCCTGTAGCAGCAGCAACAGCAGCCTTGAATAATTATTTTCAAGCGCATGCAAGGCAAGCGTGCGACTCTCTTTGTTGCTGCTGCTGCGTTGCTGCAGCAGCAACAGCAAGAGTATCATTAGAGAGCCATATCCCAGGCTAAATTGTATGCAAACCCTAAACCCTAAACCCTAAACCCTAAACCCTAAACCCTAAACCCTACCCCATAACCCATTATCAATAAACCCTAAACCCTAAACCGTAGACCCTAAACCCAAGCTTACCCCAAACCGGCTCTGAAAGACTAAACCCTCCTCTCTAAGCCCTGAAGGGAGGGGGCCCCGGGGGCCCCTGGGGGCCCCCGGGGGCCCCCAATTGGTCAAAGCCTTTGCTGCCTCAAGGACAGCCTCAGGTGGAGCCTCATCACCCTAAAGATAGTAGCACATATCCCCAAACCCTAAACCCTAAACCCTAAACCCTAAACCCTAAACCCTAACCTCTAAATCATAAACCCTAAACCCTAAACCCTAGGACAAGACATTGCACATGGTATGAAGACCCCTGTACCTTGAATGGAGTAATGTAGGGCCCCCGCAACTGCAGTGTGGGGCCCCCCGCAGTATTATTAATATTATTTACTATTATTAAGATAAGAAGATAAATAATATTAACAAACCCTCAGCTCACCAGCCTGATAAGGGCATGCAACAGACTCTGCAAATCCAAAGGAGACAAAGCAGAGATGTCTGTGGCCTTAGAGAGAAAACTGCGCAGCAAGCAACAAGGAGACACAGAGACGATCCCAAAAGCGATCCCACACTGAACACCCCACAAAAGACAATCCCAACGCACGCGAGCCCCCAACAAATAAACAACCCCACAAAAAAAGCAGGATACAGCAGGAACCAATGGAAACAACACCCAAAGGAGACGATCCCAAGGGAGACGATCCCAAGGGAGACGATCCCAAGGGAGACGTTCCTACGGGAGACGATCCCAAAGGAGACGATCCCATAGGAGACGATCCCAGACGCGTACTCACCGCCAGACGAGGCGAAAGGCATTGTTCTGTCCTTCGGGTCTGTGGGGTGTCTTTGCGAGGCCCCGCGCTACAGCAAGAAGCTGCTGAGGAGACAGAGAAGAAATCTGGTTGTTCAAAGTATGCAGCAACGCCCCCAAGCTGCTGCTGCAGCCCACCCTGAATCCCACACATACAGCCCACAAAGAAGACATTATCTTAAATGTATAAACTCCATGCATGCAACTGCATGCAGTGTATGCACCTCCATGCATGCATGCATGCATGCATGCAACAACTGCCCACCCCCAAACCATCAACAAACACATGCATGCATGCGTTTGTTGTTGGTGCATGCATGCATGCATCCCTGCACGCATGCATGCATGCAGAGGAGATCCGTTCAGATGAAGAGACACAAAAAGAGACAACGGGTTTTGCTGCTGGTGCCCTAACTACAGCAGTCAACTGCAGCAGCAAACGAAATGCATGCAGCAGCAAAAGAAATGCATGCAGCAGCAAATGATATATTTCCAATTGCTGCTGCATGCAGTGTATGTGCTGCATGCTGCTACATGCAGCGCATACACTCTAAACGATACAGCAGCACCCACCGCAGAAACCTTAAAATCCTAAACCCTAAACCTTTAAACCCTAAACCCTAAACCCTAAAGGCCCAAACCCTATTCCCTAAACCCTAAACCCTAAACCCTAAACCCTGCATGCAAAGCGTGCAGCTTACGGTAGAGCGAAGTGAAGCTTAGATAGGGCCTCCAGCAGCATCGAGAGGCTGAGGGGCTCGAGCGATACTCTGAGGGCCCCCCAATTGTCCTCAAGTATCTCTACGAATAAAGTTGCTGCTGCTGTTACTGCTGCTGCTGTTGCAGCTGCTGATCGTGCTGCTGCTGCTGCTTCTCCTCCTCCTCCTCCTCCAGCAGCAGCAGCAGCAGCAGAAGCTGCTGCTGCTGCTGCTGCATCTTGTCTGGCTCTTACAAAAGCCCTACACGCTAACGCAACATCTCGCCCCCTTATTGTTCCTCCCTTTTGCTGTGCATACACCGCAATTGCCTTGCAGCCGCTGAGAGACAGGCTCCAGTATAGAGCAGCCGCTGGTCCTGCTGCTGCTGCTGCTGCTGCTGCTGCTTCTGCTGCTGACGATCCTCCTGCAGCTGCTGCTCCTGATGCTGTTGTTGTAGTTACGCCCGCCGCCGCTGCTGCTGCTGCTGCTGCTGCTTCTGCTGCTGCTGGTGCTGGTCCTGAAATTGCTGCTGAAACCACATCTGCTGCTCTTGCTGCTGCTGCTGCTGCTGCTGCTGCTGCTGCTTCTGCTGGTTTCTCCATAGGGGGCCCCGCCACCAGATTGAAGGGCCCCCTATAGGGGGGCCCCCCATGAAGAGAGGAGTATGCAGCAGTTGCGTGGCTTGTAGAAAAGAGTTTGTGCTTTGCTGCAGCATTAAGAGCAGCAGCAACAACTGGAAGAGGCAGCCGCTGCTGCCGCAGCAGCAGCCGAGTTTCAATAGCATGCATGAGGAGAGGGGGGGGCCCTGTGGGGCCCCACAGATGCAGCAGCGCCAGCGCATGCAGCAGGTCGCTGTGGCTGTAGGTACACCGCAGCCCCAGGAGCAAATTCCCTGCTTGCAGCAGCGCCTCTTGCTGCTGCTGCGACAGCAAAAATGCTCTCAGCAGCTTTATTATACACCCCGTAGGTGCTGCTGCTGCAGCAACCTTCACGATGGGGGCCCCCAGCTCGAGGGGGGCCCCCTCCTTGCTGACGATGCAACGATGTCCTTCAGAGGCTGCTGGGCCCCCTCCTCCTGCTGATGCTGCTGCTGCTGCTGCTGCTGGTTCTGCTGCTGATGCTGGTGGTTCTGTGGTTGGTGCTGCTGGTTGTGCTGCTGCTAGTTGTGCTGCTGCTGCTGTTGGTGCTGCTGCTGCTGGTTCTGCTGCTGCTGCTGCTGCTGTGGGGTGCAGCAGCAGCTGCAGCTGCTGCAACGCCACTCTTCCTGCTTCTTCCCAGAAGAATTTATCTTTAACTTTAATTGCATCTGCACAAAAATATAAAACCTCAGAAAGGGCCCCAAGAGACAAAGAAGGGAGCTGCAGATACACCACGTGCTGCATGCGGGGGCCCCCCTCTTCAGGTGTACGTACACCTGCAAAGGCCTCAGCAACTAAAGCAGCAAGCAAGGGGGGCCCCCAGGGGCCCCCAGGGGCCCCCACCTTACTGCTGGCTGCTTCGCATGCAGCAGCGGCGCGCTGCAGAGAACGTGCAGCAGCTTCTGCTGCTGATATTGTCGTCCCTGCTGCTGCTGCTGCTGTTGCTTCTGCTTCTGCTGCTGCTGGTTGCGGTGTATCCCCACCGTCAAAGGAGAAGCTCAGCAGCAAGCAAGTGCAAGAACTATCATATGTAGCAGTAGCAATACAACCAGTAGTAGAGGCTCTACCTAAATAAATATTATTGTTGGGGGCCCCCCTAATACATTGGGGGGCCCCCCTCTGCTTTGATAGGGGCCCCTTGACTTCTTCTGCAGAGTTAAAGGCTGATAATGCACCCACGTAATTCTTTGTCTTTTCTTCGCCTTGCTCCTTCTCTATCTTTATCTTTATCTCTCTTTCGTCTGCTCTATTAACAGCCACACACAACAGCCTCCTCTCTTCCCTATAACACACAGAGAGAGACCCCTTGGGGGCCCCTAGGGGGGCCCCCAAGGCTGCCTCTAAGGGGGCCCCCAATAGGAGCTCCAAGGGGGCCCCTAAGGGGGCCCCCGAAGAGGGTTTCTGATGGTTGGTACAGGTGTAGAGCGGGTGTCTCTGCGTCGGTGTTATTGCAGCTGAAGAGAGAGGAAGGAAGAAGGGGGCCCCCACAGGGAAGCGCTTGGGGGGGCCCCCATAAAGGCTGAAGGAAGGGGCCCCCTGAGGGGCTTTAGGGGGCCCCACAGCAAAGACGGGGCCTCTCCAGCGCTTATACAGGACAGGCATTGAAGAAAGACTTCATGATGATTGTTGAGGTGTATGTACACCTCAGCAGCAACGCAAAGGGGGAAGAAGGAGAGAAGAAGACAACAGAAAAACCGATAATCTCAAGAGGCAGAGCAGCAGCAGCAGCAGCAGCCGCAGCAGCAGCAGCAGCAGCAGCAAGCCTGCCGCAGAAGAACAGCACCAGGCTTACGACTTCCGTTGTTGTTTTAATTATATTAAACAAACCCTAAAAGCCATCAAAGTATTGCAATTTATTTAAAATTAAAATTAATAAATTATTTCTTTCTGTTAGAATCCCTCTGATAGCTTACTGCGGTGTATGTACACCTCAAATGCAGAAACAAACGCAAAAAAGAATTAATTGGGCTTCAATTAAACGAAAAAATAACATCAAATAAATAATATTAAATTACTACAAAAACTTATTCTAACCAAACCTCAGCCTACTGTCATGGGGGCCCCCAGAGGGGCCCCCAGGGGGCCCCTCAGTGTGGGGCCCCCTATCTATGGGGCCCCCCTATCTATGGGGCCCCCTTATCTATGGGGCCCCCCTATCTATGGGGTCCCCCTTCTAATAGGGGGCCCCCTTACCTGGGGGCCTTACTATGTAAGGGCGTAGCTATATTGGGGCCCCCCTATTGATTGATGCTCCTAACTTAAAGGCCCCTATCTTAGGGGCCCCTCTATCTATAGGGGTCCTCCATTATATATATACATATAT
>NW_013549269.1:0-7872 GCF_000499425.1 Eimeria acervulina | reverse complement strand
TTATTTTAATTAATTTATTTTAATTATTTTAATTTAATTATTTTATTTATTTTATTTATTTTAATTAATTTATTTTAATTAATTTATTTTTAATTAATTTATTTTTACCCAGTCGTTGAATTGCGGAGGGAAATCCGTTTGATAGATATGACCCTACAAATATAAATAAATAAATAAATAAAAATATAATTAAATAATTAATTAATTAATTAAATATATAAATATATAAATATATAAATATAAGTATAAATATAAATATATGAATAAATAAATATTTTAATATTTAAATGAGCAATTGATTGCCCACAAAAAGCAAACAACAGCAACACAATATACAGTCACAGGGCTTGCAACTAGTACTGTAGCAGCTGCTGCAGCTCCTGCTGCTGCTGCTGTTGCTGCATCTATGGGGCTGTTGCTACTACTGCTGCCGCAAATAATGCTGCTGCTGTTGCTGCTGCTGCAGCTGATGTCGCTGCTGCTGCTGCTGCTGCACGTACTGCTGTCGATGTGACCTTGAAGAAGGCAGCTGCAGCAACAACAACCGCAGCAGTAGCAGCAGCATCAGCAGCAGCAGCAACTCAACACAATCACCAACAGCAGCAGTAAACGAAGCAGCCGTAGAGACGGAATACCAGCAGCAGCCGCAGCAGCAGCAGCAAAAACAGCAGCAGCAACAGCAACAGCAGCAGCAGCAGCAGCAACGCCTGCTTACGCTCGCCCATGAACTCTCCTTTATACTCCCAGACACTCGTAACAGGAGATATCTGCAGCAGAAACACAAACCACGACGCTGCTGCTGCTCCTGCTGCTGTTGCTGCTGCTACCGTTGTTCGTAGCTCTGCTGCCGCTGCTCTTGCTGATGTAAGTTTTGCTGCTGCTGCTGCAATTGGGGCTACAATAGCTGCTGCTGCTGCCACAGAGGTGCTGCAGGAGCAGCAGCATCAGCATCAGCATCAGCAGCAGCAGCAGCAGCAGCAGCAGCAGCAAGGGGTTAATATACCCCTCTTCTCTTGGTGTAAGTGTTGTTTGAAAGAATGCCGGCGAGAGTTTCTGCAATAGACGGCTTCTCAGCCACCATCAACACCCCAACCTCATGTCCCCTAGGAGCCATCTTCACGCTGCTGCTGCTGCTGCTGCTGCTGGTGCTGCTGCTGCTGCTGCTACTGCTGCTGCTGGTGTTTGTCCTGTTTGGGGTGGTGGGGGGACGCAGCTGCTGCTGCTGCTTGTGTTGCTGTTGGTGCTGCTGGTGATGATGATGCTGCAGGTACTGCTGTGCCTGCTGCTGGTGTTGCAGCTGCTGTTGTTTCTGCAGCTCCTACTGAGATTTCAACTGCTGGTGTTGCTGCTGTTGTTGCTAGATCTGCTGCTGCTGCTGCTGCTGCTGCTGCTCGCTCCTGCGCTGCTGCTGCAGCGGCTGCGGCAGCACAGAAGGAAGCTGCAGCAGCAGCTACAGCAGAAGGCGCAGGGAATTGAAAGGGCTCCTACCGCGTTGCTGTTGCTGCTGCTGCTGCTGCTTGTGTTGATGTTGCTGCTGCTGATGTTGCTGCTATTGCTGCTTGGCGCAGCAATAGTAGGGCCCCCAGGTGTCTATGCAGGTTCAAACGACTGTAAAAAATCGAAAAATTAATTTAAATGCAGAAATTAAAATTAAAAATTTCAAAGAAAATAAAAAACAAACAAACACAAAAAAATTAAAAGCAGCGCGGGGGGCGGCGGTGCCGTCGATGTACAGCTAAATAATTTTTTTTAGGTTTTGTTTATATTTAATTTATTTAAATTAATTAATTTATTTGGTTATTTTTATTATTTTAAAGAAATAAATGTAATTAATTCGTGGATGACTGCCACTGAAAACAAACAAATGCAAACAAAAGAATCCTCGATTCTATAAACCCTAAACCCTAAACCCTAAACCCTAAACACTAAACCCTAAACACTAAACCCTAAACCCTAAACCGTAAGCCTTAAACCCCTAGAGAAGAAACGTGAAACACTTAACTTCAACACGTAATTTCTAAACCCCAAACCCTTATCCCTGAAATCCTAAACCTTCAACCCTAAACCCTAAACCCTAAACCCTAAACCCTAATTTCTCTCTCATACTTTAGCCTCTTCTGAATACAGATCGAAATGGATAACCGCAAAATGTAACCCACAAAACCCTCATTAGCCCTAAACCCCAAACCCTAAACCCTAAACCCTAATAAGCCCTAATAAACCCTATACACTAGACGATAAGAAGCTCGCCTAAACCCTAAACCCTAGGTCATAATGAACCCACATAAGCCCTAAACCCTAATAAACCCTAAACCCTAAATCTACAACTATAAACCCTAATAAACCATCATAAACACTAAACCCTTAACCATAATAAACCCTAAACGCTAAACCTTAGATCCTAATAAACCCTAAACAGTAAACCCTAATAAACCCTCATAAACCCTAAACCCTAAACCCTTATGAACTCTCATATCCTTCTTTAACCATATACCTAATAAAACCGCACGGACTCTCGTAAACACTAAACGCTAATAAACCCTAATAAACCCTAATAGACCCTACACCCTAATAAACGCTAATAAATCCTAATAAACCCTAAACCCTAATAAAACCTAATAAACCCTAATAAACCCTAATAAACCTTCATTAGCCTTAATAAACCTCATAAACCCATATAAACCCTAGAACCTAAGTCGCTCTAATAAACCCTAAACCCTTGTAAACCCTAATAATCTTCAACCCCTTAACAAAACCCTAATAAAACTTACACCGCAATAAACCCTAATAAACCCTAAGTTGTAGTAAACCCTAATAAACCCTAATAAACCCCTAAAAGAGTATAGTAAACCATAATAAACCCTAAACCCTAATAAACCCTAGTAAACTCTAAACTCTAATAAGCCCTTATAAACCCTAATAAACCCGCAACTGTAAGAAACCCTAATAAACCCTACTAAACCCTAAACTGTAATAAACCCTAATAAACCCTGAAGTGTAATAAACCCTAGTAAAGACTAATAAACCCTCAATTGTAACAAACCCTAAACCCTAAACCCCGAACCCTAATAAACCCTCACAAATAATCTCTGTCTCTCCATTCAAATGCCGCCTCCACCGAGTTCGTCTCCTCCTCTTGTAAGAGAAAGAGCAGCAGCATCAGCAGCAGCAGCAATAGCAATAGCTGCTGCTGCTGCTGCTGGAGTGTATGCACAGGTGGGTAGGCGATTGATTTGGAGTGTATGTACAGCGGAAGTAGATAATAAATATCAGTTGTTTAGCAAATGTCGTGAAATTAAAAAGATATGCGGGATATACAGACTGCATGTCTACAACAAATAAATAAATAAATAAATAAAATAAATCAATAAATCGAAATAAATAATAAAAAGAAAACAAAATGCAATAAATAATAACTCAGCAGTGTACAGACAGCTCACATACTCTCCAAACACTCTCTCTGCTGCCTCTCCCCAGCGCCCCCAGCAGCTGCTGCAACAGCAGCAGCAGCAGCAGCAACAGCAGAAGCAGCAGCAGCAGAAGCAGCAACAGCAGCAAGGAGCTTACGCGTCTTTGCTGCAGCTTCTGCCTCATGTATGTAGGCCGTATGTTGTGTCTCTACTGCTGTTAATAAAATAAATATATAATTCTGTGTATAATGAACCAGCAGCAAGCAAGCAAACAAATAAATAAATAATAAATAAATAAATCAATCAATCAATCAATCAAATCAAAAGAAAGAAGCAGCAAATAAACAAACGAAAGAGCGGAGAGCTCAGAAGCTTAGCCAATGCACTTGTTGCAGATATACATATATATACATACATATAAATAGATATATATATATATATATATATAGATATATATATATATATATATTCATACATATATATACATATTATGCATATTGTGTATATATATATATATAATACATATATATACATATTATAGATACATACATAGTATATATACATATTATATGTATACATCTTATATATACATATTATACATTTATACACACTCATATATATATATATACATAAATCTATACATAGATATTTTATATATAGATATATATCTATACATACATTATATATATATATATATATACATATTATATATACAATGCATGCATAGAGCTATGAGTATTGAAGAGGATGTTTATTTTTTGTTTCGAGAGGTCTGTCTTCTTCATGTGGAACAACGAATCCTTTGAGATGGTGTTTATCAAAAGAAACCCAGTCTCTGGGGTGTATAAGGAGCTGCAGAGTTTTACCTTCTAAAGAAGAAGGAGAAGGAGGCGCTGGGGTGTATTCCCAGCGTGCTTCAAGGGGTAGCGACATTAATATATTTTCAGCAATACTTCCGGGTAAAGCTAAGCCAAATTTTGTCCCTCTATCACAAATTAAATTAAACTCTATATACCGTCCTCGTCTAATTAGCATCCAGCGTAGTTGCTGCTGTGTATAGCTGCTGCAGCAGCGTCTTTGTACAATATCAAGATATATCGGAGCAAAGCTATGCAAACCATCAACACAAAACTCTTTAATTTCTTTTAGTTTACCCCTGCACTCATCATTTAAATAATCAAAGAATATACCCCCTATACCTCTTGCTTCTCCTCTATGAGGCAGCCTATAATAAGCATCCGCCCAGAGCTTAAAACGAGGGTAGTATATAGGATTATGTCTATCGCACATATCTTTAAGAGCCTGATGAAAATCTATACAATCCTTCTCAATTATATATGCAGGAGATAAATCTGCCCCCCCCCCAAACCACCAACATATACTCTTACCCTCGCAAAAGAGCTGAAAAAATCTGTAATTTGCATGCGATGAAGGTGCATGAGGATTGCAGGGGTGCAGCACTAAAGATAGACCTGCAGCAAAAAAACTTATGTTGCTGCTGTATGCCCCACTACTCCCTTCTTGTACAGACCCGCTGCTGCTGCTGCTGCTGCTGCTGCTGCTATTGCTGCTGTTATTGCTGTTATTGCTGCTATTGCTGCTATTACAGCCAGCAGCACCACCACCACCAGAAGCTGCTGCTGCTCCTCCTCCTGCTGCTGCTGCTGCTGCTGCTGCTGCAGGCTTTGGAGGTAAGAGATCGCGCAGCAGTTCACGCAGCTTCTCGCCTCCACCTCTACACATTGAAAGTGCTGCAGCCAGCGGTAGAGAGCCTTCAACAGCACTGACGTTAACCCCGCCTTTTGCAAAGACAACGCCGTCTTGTATTACTCGCGTTAGGCCTCCTCCTTGCCCTGGGCCCCGTACCCACTGAGTATTCTCAAATCGTTTCGCGCACTTAGGCTGCTGCTGCTGCTGCTGTTGTTGCTGCGGTTGCTGCTGCTGCTGCTGCTGCAGCTTTGCTGCCACTGAGGCTTCTAATGCCTCTATAGCGCTGCATATTGCTGACTGAGCGCTGTATAACTCTGCAACCCACGCCTCGCGGAAGGCCCCATCTGGGTGTTCTTCACGGGCTTCCTGAAGAAAGAAAATATATAAATTTTAAAAAAAAATAAAATAATATATATTTATAAGAATATTCAACCTTTTAAATATATATATATATAGCAATATATATGCATGCAGAAAATACAGTAGTAAACGAATATACATATATATATATATACAGATAAAAATATAGATATAGATTTAAATATGGATATAGACATAGATATCGATATTATAGATATATAGATATAGATATCAACACTATGTATATATATATACATATATATATACATACAAATATATATATATATAGTTTATATATATATACATATATATATATATATATATATATATAAACACCCACAAGCCAACTCGCTACGATCGGGGTACGCAGCAAGCGAAAGGCAGCAGCAGCAGCAGCAGTAGTAGCAGCAAGTTCAGAGCAGGAGAGTTTGCAAGGGCATTAAAAAAGTGAAAAGAAAGTAGAAAGAATAAAGGGTATTAATTATTGCGGTGTACGTACAGTTAAGTCCATTTCTTCTTATTATGCAGCTCTCTCTATCTCGAAGACCCTGCAGCAGATGTAGAGGCGCGGAAGCTGCTGCAAGCAAGTGGCGGAAAGGAGAAGAAAATAGAAAAAGTATATAAAATAAAAGTGTTTAACTGCAGTAAGAGTGAAAAAATTAAAAGAAAATGCACTTTATACCGACTCTTTTGTTTTCGCGGTCAGTTGAAAGCTCGGGGATATGAATATGCATCGATTAGGCTTGTCTGGGGAATCTGTTTGATTTAAACGGAATAAAAGAAGAAAATGCGTTAAATTAACACAAATTTCAGCAAATATTTTCATTAAAACCCCCGAGATTCTGAAAGAAACTAAACTTTTTATACTTGAGGTGTCTGTACAGTGCGGGGGCGCCCAGTGCAGTCTGTCGTAGCCTAGTTGTGCTAGACGTCGGTATATTAATTAGTGAATAATAAATAAAAATAAATATAAATTAATTAAATAATAATTATTATTCAATACTTTACTTCTTTTATTCACAAATTCTCTATTATTTCTCTCTTTCTCTTTCTATATCTGCGTCGCTGGGAGCGAGAGGCTGAGGGGGAGATAATAATATATATACCTTTGTCTGTTCTCCTTTAATTGATTAAATAACTTAGTATTAATATATTTATTCTCTATACTTCTTCTTTAGCTGCAGCAAAGCATATTCTCACGCGAAAGCAGACCTTTGCTTCCTCAGCTTAATTTAAACCTTCAGCTGTACGTGCAGCTCTCTCTTTCTCCCTCTCTGTTTATGTTTGGATATCTCTAAATTATTTTATCCTTTCGCCTCATTTCCCTATATTAATTAAACCTTTCGCTTTAATTGTCTTTGTTTTTCTTGTTTATCTCCTTATTATGAACCCCTTCAGGCCCCCCCAACCCCCTTCACACCCCTCTCGAGTGTATATAGTATATATTACCTCAATAAGAAAGAGATGTATAGAGAAGACCTTTATTTGTTCGTGTCTTTAGTTGCTAGAGATGCTGCTGAAGATGCAAGTTTATTTTCACTGCAATGAAAATGAAGCCCCTACGCTGCAAAGAAGAAATACTTTAAGTTTAATTTAGCTCTGTGGGGTGTCTGTACAGTCGGCTGTTCACAATCCTTGCATTCGAGCAGCTGCAACAGCAGCTGCAGCAGCTGCTGCAGCAGCTGCTGCAGCAGATGCTGCAGGCTGAGGCCTCTTTATCTGCCGCTAAAGTGTCTCTGTATCTGCAGCTTTGCTGCAACAACCCCACCCTAATAACAACTAATAATAAATATCAATACTATTACAATAATAACCCCACTACCCTAATAAGAACAACTCGTAATAACTAATAGAATAATAAATACTGGGATAATAACAACAACCCCACCCTAATAACAACAACCCCACCACCCTGATAACAACAACCCCACTAGCTAATAAAACAATATAACAACCCTACTCTAAAAACAACAACCCCACCCTAATAATAACTCGTAATAAATACTGTAACAATAACAACAACCCCACTCTAATAACAACAACCCCACTCTAATAACAACAACCCCACTCTAATAACACCAACCCCACCATAAGAACAACAACCCCACCGTAATAACAATTCGTATTGAGTACTATAACAACAACCCCACTCTAATAACAACCCTCCTACCCCAATAACAACAACCCCACTCTTATAACTACCCCACCAGCTAATAGAACAATAACAACAACCCCACACTAATAACGACCCCACCACCCTAATAACAACAACCCCACTCTAATAATAACAACAACCCCACCCTAATAATAATAACCCCCCCTAATAACAACAACCCCACCACCCTAACACTAACAACAACCCCACACTAATAATAACAACAACCCCACCCTA
>NW_013549270.1:5000-8082 GCF_000499425.1 Eimeria acervulina | reverse complement strand
TGCAATATATATATATATATATATATATTGCATATACCTAAATGCTAGGAGTACACAGCCACGAAGAAATACAAATAAAAATATTTAGAGTGGAAGTAATAAATATATATATATATATATGTGTGTATATATATATATTATTTATGTATATAAATAATATATATAAATATACACACACATATATATATATATTTATTTATTTATTATTTAATACATATTTCATATTTAAATTAAGTGCAACAGAAGAAGTAGTACATATGTATATAACATGCTATACATATTATGTATTATATATATATATATTTTCTCTTTGTTTATCTGTCTCTATCTCTGTCTGTCTCTCTCTTTGTCTGTCTGTCTCCTTGTCTTTGTCTCTCTCTTTGTCTCTCTCTCTCTCTCTCTCTCTCTCTCTCTCTCTGCTTTTTTGTTTGCCTTTGATTTATTATTATTACTCGCGCGTAGATCATTCGCAGCTGCTGCGGGTCCATCAGCAGCAGCATTAGCAGCAGCAACAGCAACAGTAGCAGTAGCAGCAGCAACAACAATAACAGAAGCAGCAGCTTTTTGTTTTTTGCTGTTAGTGTTTGTACTTGCAGTAAAGGTAGTATGGGCGTTATTGGTGTGTATAGGGAGCTACATTTAAATTATTAAATAATAATTAATCTTTTAATAATTTAAATCATTTACTCTGCAGTTATTACCCTAAAGAGCTTCAACTGAGCCTCTTCTAAGTCCGACTAGCAGCAGCAACAGGAGCAGCAGCAACAGCAGCAACAGAAACAGCAGCAGCAACGGCTGCAGCAACAGCTGTAGCAGCGGGTGTTATAGGGGGTCTTCTGTAGGTCTACATCTGCATGAGAGATATATGAGTTTGTAAATATAATATAAATTTTGATAAATATTTATAATTATATTTAAAATAATTCTAAAGACAACAAATTATTCATTAAACAAATCTAAAGACCTCAAAGGAGCCGACGCACTGCCGAGAAATGTGCAGCAGCAAGCCCCACTAGAATGAAGTGTCTGTGCTGCAGTTTAAATATTTTAAATATTTAATATAAACTAACTAATTTATTAATTAATTAATTTAAAACCAAACACAAATATCAACGTGCTGAAGCCGTGGACGACAGACTCAACGAGCTGCCTGTACACCCGAAAGGCATGCGTGTGTATAACAGCAGCAGCAGCAACAGCAGCAGCAGCAGCATCGTTTCATATTTCTTGCAGCCCTCAAACCTTCTCACGTTATCTCTTGCTGTCTAGCAGTCATCATTTGCCTCAGACAGGAGCAGCAGCAGCAGCAAACGTTGCTGCCGCTGCCGACACCGCAAGGAAGCAACAGCAGCGCCTCTTGCATGCGCTCTTCGTCTTCGATGGAGATTCATTTCGTGCTGCTGAGGGAACTGCAGCAGCAGCAGCAGCAGCAGCTACCGGCAGCAAACGAATTAAACAAACCTTAAGCAGAAGCAAGCAAGTCATAGAAATAAGAAACCTCAAGCTGCATATACACCCCAAATGCGCATGCATGCAGCAGCTACTGCAGCAAACTGCTCTCCCTCATGGACGCGGAGCAGCAACGAGGTTTCCGATCCCTGCCATTCCTGCAGCAACAGCAGCAGCAGCAGCAACTGCGCCTCCAGCTGCAGCAGAACCCGCTGCAGCAGCAGCAGCAGCAGCAGCAACAGCAGCAGCAGCATAAGAGTTACATTAACAGCTGGCAAAAGCCTCAGCAAATAGAGATGCTTGCGCCCATAGGGCAGCACACGGGCCTGCTCCCAACTAATCTGCATCATCATCATCAGCAGCAGCAGCAGCAGCAACTACAGCAGCAGCAGCAACAGCAGCAGCAGCAGCAGCAGCAACAGCCTCTGCTGCTGTTTAAGGGGCTCGCTCCTGCTGCTTTTTCCTCCTCCGTCCAGCCGGCCCAGGCTGTGCTGCAGCAGCAACAGCAGCCGCAACTACAGCAGCAGCAACAGCCGCAGCAACAGCAGCAAAGCCACTGGGCGCAACTGCAGCAGGAGCAGCAGCTGCGGCTGCAGCAAATCAGGCGGATGCAGAAGCACGTCGAAGAGCGGCATCTTCAGTTGAGGGAGGAGTTAAGACAAACGCAGAACCAGTCGCAGCGTTTGCTGCTGCAGCAGCAGCAGCAGCAACTGCAGCAGCAGCAGCAACTGCAGCAGCAGCAGCAACAGCAGCAGCAGCTGCTGCTACAGCAACAGCAGCAGCAGCAGCAGCAGCAACAGCAGCAGCAACACTTTGGACAGGCATCGGGGGGGACTTCGTCTCCCTTACCTCAACTAGGATTTATACACGCACGTCAGCAGCAGCTGCTGCAGCAGCAACAGCAGCAACTGCTGCAGCAGCGGCAGCTAGAGCAGCAGCAGCTACAGAAGCAGCAGCTGAAGCACCTAAGAGGACCTGCAGCAACTCCACAGAATATTACGCAGGCGAGGAACGCCCCTATGGCTGAGCAGCAGAAGCTGCTGCAGCAGCAGCAGCAGATGCAGCAGCAGATGCAGCAGCAGCAGCAGCAGCAGCAGACGCTGCGGCGTTCAGGTTCCCGTTATCTTGGCTCTGGGAACCCAGCAGCAGCAACAACAGCAGCAGCAGCAGCAACAGCAGCAGCAGCAACAGCAGCAGCAGCAACAGCAGGTTGCAATCCATCTTCCGCTGCAGCAGCTGCACGTGCAGCAGCAGCTGGAGATCCAGCATCAGCAGCATCATCAGCTGCAACAGCAGCAACAGTAGCAGCAACAGCAGCAGCAGGTCACGGAGGATGGCTGCCTCAAGAGCTACCGCGAAAGCAGCAGAGCCGTCAGTACACCCCAACACGTGCTGAGATGCTGCAGCAGCAGCAAAACCAGCAGCAGCAGCAGCAACAGCAGCAGCAACAGCAGCAGCAGGTTCAGGCGTTGCAAGCGGAACATCAAATCCGCATCGGGATGCAGCAGCAGCAACAGCAGCAGCAACAAAAGACAAGACAGCAGCAGCACCAGCAGCACCTCAACAACGAACAAGGCCAGCAGCAGCAGCTACAGCAGCAACTACAGCAGCAGCAGCAGAAGCAGCAGCAGCA
>NW_013549270.1:0-2500 GCF_000499425.1 Eimeria acervulina | reverse complement strand
CTGCTGGTTCTGCATCTTTTGGTGCTGTTGCTGCTGCCACTGGTGCTGCTGCTGGGTTTGTGTTTGTTTGCTGCTGTTTGCTTCAACGTCTCCTGCCTCGTTGCTGCTGCTGCTGCATGCGCTGCTGTTTTATTTCTGCTTGCTGCTGCATTCGTTTCTGTTTTTTATTTTGCTGCTGCTGTTGCTGCTGCATTTCCTGCTGCCGTTGCTGCTGCACTTACTGCTGCTCTTCCTGCTGCTTTTCCTGCTCCTTTTACTGCCGCTTTTACTGCCGCTTGTCCTGCTGCTGCTGCTGCTGCTGCTGTTGCTGCTGCTGCTGCTGCTGCTGCTGTTTGTGTGTAGAGCTGTCAATCTGTAGAGTTTCTAGCAGAGGCGTCGCGCTCTGTTTTATATTCGGTTTGTCTCTCTGCATCCGACCAAAAAGTATTTGCTGCTTTTCTTCATGCTACACACAATGCGTAAGCAGCAGCAGCAGCAGCAGCAGCAGGAGCAGGAGCAGGAACAGCAGTAACTGCAACAATAGGAGCAGCAGCTCCTGCAGCAGCAGTAGCAGCAGAAGCGAATGCACTCGTGGGAGTGGAAGCAGCAGCAGCAGCTGCTGCATCAGCAGCAACAGCACCAGCACCAGCAGCCGTTGCTCCTGCTGCTACTGCTGCTTGCGCTTGTGCTGTTGCTCCTGCTGCTGCTGCTGGTTGCCTTTTGCTGCTACCTCAAATGCTACTGCTATTCTTTCTGCTGCTGCTGTTCTTTCTGCTGCTGCTGCTGCTGCTGCTGCTGCTGCTGCAGGAAGCATCAAGGGGCCCGTTGCGTGGGCGTGAGCTGTTTGGCTTTTTTGATCGATCAGTATAAAAGAAAGCCTCCTGAATTTCCTGCTCTTCTAGAGCTGCTGCTGCAGGTATCTGCTGCTGCTGCTGCTGCTGCTGCTGTTGCAGTTGCTGTTTCTGATGTTGCAGTTGCTGTTGCTGCTGCTCTTCTAGAGCTGCTGCTGCAGGTATCTGCTGCTGCTGCTGTTGCTTCTGTTGCTGCTCTTTTTATTGGTGCTGCTGCTACTGCTTCTGCTGTTGGGGCTCTTGCTGCTGCTGCTGCTGTCGCTGCTACAGCTTGTGTTGCTGCTGTTGCTATTCGGGCGCGCTGCTGCTGTTGGTAGCGATTCCCTGTGGGGGTAAGGGTTTAGGGTTTAGGGTTTAGGGTCTAGGGTTTAGGGTTTGTTCTGTGGGCTTCAGACGGCAGGAGAGGCCTCATCAGATCTCCGCGCTGCTTCCCGCGCCGCCCTTTGGCTACTGTTTGAGTGAGGGTTTAGGGTTTAGGGTTTAGGGTTAATTGTGTAGGGTCTATTCTTTAGGGTTTATTCTTTAGGGTTTAGGGTTTATTCATTATTTTTTATTCTTTATTCTTTAGGGTTTAGGGCTTACTCATTATTCTATATTCTTTATTCTTTATTCTGTATTCTTTATTCGTTATTCTTTAGGGTTTATTCTTTAGGGTTTAGGGTTTAGGGTTTAGGGTTTAGGGTTTAGGGTTTAGGGTTTAGGGTTTGTGTTTGCAGTGTGGTGCCGGCGTTGGAGTGGAAGACCGCCGGAATTTCTTCCGAGCAAATGAAGACTGTAATTCTTTTTTATATTTTTTTAATTTAATTTAATTAATTTAATTTAATTTAATTTAATTTAATTTAATTAATTTAATTAAATTTAATTTAATATTATTCTTTTATTCTTTTTAATTTTGTTTTTCTCTGTTCTTTTTTTCGTTTAGTTGTTTTTTGTTTTTATTTTTTTGTTTTGTTTTGTTTTGTAGTTTTTGTTGGTTTGTTTTATTGTTTTATTATTTTTATTCTTTTTATTCTCATTTTAAAAATTTGTTTTATTATTTTATTTTTATTTTATTTTATTTTATTTTATTTTATTTTATTTTATTTTATTTTTTAATTAAATTTAATTTTTTTTGTTTTTATTTTATTCTTTTCCCTCCTCTGTTTTATTTCGAGTTTTTGTTTTTCTTACACTTTTATTTTGTATATATATATATATATACATCTACATCTAATATATATATATATATATATATATCTATATATCTATTTAACTATTTATTTTATTCTTTGTCTCTTCGTTTCTTTTTAGTGTTAATTGCTGCACTTCCATTTTGCTGCTGTTTGCATGCATGCATTTTGCTGCTGTTTGCATGCGTTTTGCTGCTGTTTGCATGCATGCATTTTGCTGCTGTTTGCATGCATTTTGCTGCTGTTTGCATGCATGTATTTTGCTGCTGTTTGCATGCATTTTGCTGCTGTTTGCATGCATCAGGCGCAGCAAATATCTTCGCGGTGTACGCAGGCTGATGCAGCAAATGTTTTGCAGAGCGTTCGCTGCTCTATCAGAGCCCCTTGAGGTAATAATAATTTATTTTGTTATATTATAATATTATTTATTTTAGTTTATTCAATAATAATACTAATTGCAATAATATATATATATATATATGTTTATACATATATATATAT
>NW_013549271.1:0-8417 GCF_000499425.1 Eimeria acervulina | reverse complement strand
AGGAAGTCCCTGCGGCGAACCTGGCCGTTCCTCGTGTGCTTCACGTAGCAGCACTGAAGGAGGAGGGCCAGATGAGTACGTGAAGGCCCTGCAGGAGGCAGGAAAGTACGCTTTGTGGGCACCGCTGCTGCGTGACACATTTCTTTTAGAGGAGCCGTCTCTGTTGTTGGGACAGATTTGCTTCGACGTAACGGCAGACGACCAGCGAGGATCTTGGCTGCTGCCGGAAGAGCTGTTGAGTCATCAGAGCGAACCAGCTGATGAGGATGGTAATGACAGGCAGCTTTTTACGAACACGCCAATTACTGAAGACGAGCAGCAGGCAATAGACGAGGTTTTGCTGCAGCTGTTGGGGCTGCAGAAGCAGGAAGATGCAGCGAATGCAACACAACAATGGCCTGAAGCGCTACTGGGGGTACAACCCGTCTGGCTGGAGCACTTGGTTCTGCGATATCTGTATAGTTGTTCTTTTGACAAACAAAAGACCTTCGACCTTTTGCAGTCCACTCTCGCTTTTCGCACCCAGCAGCTCCCTGTGAGTTGCCTTCGGCTGTCCCTGAAGTGGCTTGCTTTACCCCATCCCCACATAGTTTTCATTTTAGGAGTAGTGTTTCGCGAAAATCATTACGACTCGTACGTGCTCGAACGTAGATATGCTTTCTTGTGTGGGCAGTTGCCTGCGTCGTAGGTGCTGGAGTCTGAGGTTTATCATGAGCTTCGCAACATGGGCGCGTGCTATTGGCACGGAAGAGACCGTAGGATGCGGCCATTGCTTGTCATTTCACTCCAGAGGCTACAACAGCTGCAGCGAGAGGCAGCAGTGGAAGAGAAGGTGACGCGTCTTGTCATTTTCTGCTTGGAGTTCTTCCTAAGGTCAGCTGCTTAGTAGTGGTGATTCGTACCGATGGTGGGGAACTGTCTGGAAAGAGCCCTTGGCTCGTGCGTTTAGTGCTGATGTTGCATGACGATGGCGAGCAAAAAGTTAATCCGGGCTTTCTAAACGTGTATGTTTTAGCGTGTATGTTTGGTCGGTGTGCTGGCCTAAAGCATTGTGACGGGTATGTGTGCTTGCAATGGCCAATGCAGGTATCTGTGCGTCGCGGGAGTCGTGGAGAGCTGGTGCATCCTCTGTGACCTGAACGGTACATCCATATCAAGCTTCCCATTGCCACTGCTTCTGAGATTAGTACAGTTGATCCAAGGGTCGTACCGGGGCCGCCTCTATCGTTTCTATATCCTCTATGCTCCACGGCTATTTCACTTCATAGCCAAGCCGTTGGTCTCGTCTTTGCCGACAACTACGGCAAAGAAGCTTCGAGTGTTTACAAATCCTGATGACTGGGATCAGGAACGACGAACGCAGTTTGCTGCCCACCAGCTTGAGAAGAAGTACGGGGGAACAGCTCCCGACATATCAGAGGTACTCATAATCACTCTATCCAACTCGTTTACGGCTGTTTTTTCATGCAGACCCTCCGTAGTTCAGAGGCGGTCAAATCAAAGTACGTTGTGAGTCATAACTCAGCCTGTTTAAAAGATGCTCATTTGTGCGGCTTGTGCGCAGCACTGGTACCCCTTTCGCTTCTTCCCGGGGCCATTTGAACCAGAGTGTGGAGCAGGCCAGAACGGCGCCCCGAAGACAGTCGTCCGTTGGGAAAGCGAACAGGCACTGCATGTTAGGGTGCATCCACTTGTGCACACTGGAGTTTCTCTGCATACATCCTTAGTATGGAAACGTGGGGCTGAGGAACAGAGCCCGCCTTTTCGATATGCGGCATGGCTTCGCCATCTTCCTGAGCTTTATTTGGCTCCATCAACTGTAGGCTGGGCAAAAAGCATGCTCAGCAGTCGTCTACAAGGACATCATGATTTTCTGGTCCAGCAGACTAGGCACCAAGGGGGGCTGACTGGATTTCCGAATGCTCCGAATTCGTCGGGTGAAGCGCGGAATGGAACACCTCAGGCTCCCAAGGGTGTAACTGTGTCTTTTTCTTTGAGAAGCTCTTCTTGTGAGTGTCTACCACCTTTTTCATCGGTTACGCCCTCAGCAGAAGGTCCCGTTTGCTCAACGCCTACTTCGTCAGATTTGTTAAATCCTCCTTTTGCCCCTATAGCCCCTCCGTCAGGACAGATGAGAGCAGGAATGTATCCTCCACAGCGTTGACTGTGAATTGTGCTTTCAGGTTTGTCGCTGGCGGATGAGACAGGTGGTTCCCAAAGCGTTGGAGCAGGGCAAAATCTTTGCATGATGGAAGCAGGGAGTATCCCGCACGGCGTAGAGGATGCAGATGGGCGGTGTTGGGAAAGTCCCCTGGGTCAAACGGCCATCTACACTTCTAGACTACAGGTTGAGGATACCGTGAAATCAGCTCAAAGCCATTTGGAAGGGAAAGGGCAGGCTGTATATGAAGGTCATTCTGTGGGGTCGCCATTCTTTAATGCTGACAGGAGGGAACCACCGTTAGCAGACTTGCCTGCCCGCGAGGAACGCCAGTGTGGAGACTCCCCTCAGCAAGCCTCATCTGCTCATGCTCCCCAGCGAGCACAAAATAAGCGATCCCCTCCATCCTCCCCTTCTTGTGTAATGCACAGCGCTGCAGGGAGGGATTTGCATGCTCATACTTATTGGGCCCTTGACGATTCCTGCGTCCAGCTTGGCACCCACACTGAGAATCAATCCATGCCTGGTAACAATGCCACAGTGACGCAATCGCATGAATTTTCTCCCAAGAACTCTTGTTGGGAAGATCGGCGGCGAGTATTCACAGCACCTGGTGACCGGCGCGACGGAAGCACTGTCGAAAATATTGAAGCTTCATTTTATCCTTCAGCAAACACCAGGTGTCTGAGAACGCCAGGCCCGCAAGAGCTTAGTGCTGGGAGAATGGCTTGTCAACCGGCTACACCATCGCCTCTACAGCACCCGCATTCACCAGGCTCGCCGGATGGCACCTGTCGCACGGTGTCGATTTCGACATCAGGCGCACTTGAAAGGGCCTTGGGCTCTCCTCCAAGTGCCGCATGGCAAGCCGCTCCTTCATGCGAACGATCCCCAAAGTGGAGCGTCTGTGCTTGCAGGACTTCACCTCCTTTTCCATGCGATGGAGTGAAGGGGTTTTCTAAGGAAAAGAGGGTTCCTTGCGCGTTTCGTCCGAGCACTACACAATGGGCTGCCCACTATCCCCATGCAGTGGCGGCAGCAAATAAGACGGCAAATATGAAGGCGAGCGGGGGGGGGGAGCCTTCGGACCGGGGATTGCACCACGCCAATTTCCCCGCAGTCGTGTCACACCTAGATACCCGGAGGCTGCGCGTTCAAGGATCCTCACAATTTCTTTTGCCTGTT
Organism: Eimeria acervulina; assembly: GCF_000499425.1. NCBI lineage: Eukaryota > Apicomplexa > Conoidasida > Eucoccidiorida > Eimeriidae > Eimeria > Eimeria acervulina. The sequence goes on along the minus strand of NW_013549271.1, from coordinate 5,071 downwards.
GCTGCTGAGCCTTCTCCCAGTGTGTCAATATACTCGGGAAGCAGTCGCTCAGAAGCATGTTTGGCTTGTGAGGATCTCTCCAACTTCCAGGGTGGAATGACTTCGCCGACAGAAGAAGCTGACAGTCAACTTCAAGGGCAGGGAGTGCAAAAGCGTAAGGATGGGGATACAGCCGTGCAGCATTCAGCCCCACTAGGGCGCCCGTGCTCCCATGTGAAATGCTCAGAGCAGCAGCCCAGCGCGACAGCCGGGGTGTGTATCGAACCACAACCATCTCGTGTAATGGAACTCCGAAGGTTAAAACGTGTGATGCGAGCACTGTACAGCTCGGTCTCTGGGACATACCGACGTTCTGAAGACAAGCAACAACTGGATCACTACGATGCGACGCCAGGAAAAGCCCACACGAAAAGACTGTACAGGCGGCACGCTCGAAACAAATTGCAGAAGACTGAGAAAATACAGCGTGATATCGTTGAGCCGGGAAGACGCCATCGCATTGGATTACGAAGGCGACTACGCCGTCGGCTGCTCCCGCAGAATTGTCATGCGACGGCCACCTCTTGCGCAGGAGGCATTCCGAAACCAGCAGGCAAGCGACGTTATTATAGGCGAGTCAGGCTCTACCGCAGAGGCAGAGAGGCTATTTCAAGCACGCGCTTTTCATTCCGGGAAGGCGCTGTGCGTTCAAACAGAAGTGACTGCAAAGCATACGCCGAATCAACGAGTGATGCAAGAGTACCTTTGAGCATTTCGGGTGCGGGCGGTACTTCAAAGCGTCTCATTCGGCTCCCCATTTCCTTTTCTGATCGTGTTCGGCGCGGAACGCTTGTGATCGCCCGGAGCATGCAAAGTAGAGCCCGGCGTAGTGGGACAATATAGCGGCGCCCCGCATCACCATCGGACGGGCTGCCGGCGTTCAAGCGTGCAGCCTTGACACTGGCGCATCTTGTGTACTACACTGCTCTCGAAATTGTAGGTGCATTTAGAACGGAGACTGCGACCCAGCTGCTTAGCTGGACCCTAGGGCAACTGTCTCGACAGGCTGCGCAGACCCAATCCAATCTGGGGCCGTTCGGTGCCTCCATTAGCTGTTGCTGCTCGAGGATCCCTAGTATTGTGGCTTACCCGATCATGTGACGATAGGCGGAGTCATTCTGTTGGCTTGAGATGGAAATAGGATGCCCTCTTTGGTGCACTGCGTTTCCAGTGGTGGTGCACCGGAGGCGTGGCTCTACCTTGAGACGATGCTTAGCCCGATCTGCTTGAAAAAATGTCATCAATAACGATTTATATGTGCGTATGGCGGGTCAAAATTTAGTTGGTCAAAGGCCTATAGGCCTATAGCCCGTGCATGCATCTTGAGCACTCATTTTACAACATGCTGCCTCTTAGCTGCCGTCATTGTGGTCGGTATTGATCTTTGTTCTCCACTAGGAGGTGAAGTACACGGCAAAACTCCAGACCTCAGTAGCACCATGTTCTTTTAGCCGATATTTACGTGCTTACGCAGTTTGCAGCTCTACGGCATCGGTACTTCAGCCCTGTGGAAAAATCAACAAACTACGGTCCGTGCACCCTGCAACAGGGTGGGATCTGCCGAATGCTGGAGGCGGGCGTGAATCTTCGCATCCATATACGTGCTGCCCGACAGCAATTTTTGCCAGAACTAAGTGGCACTATGCTCCCTCAAGCTGGACTATCGCTGCACACCGGTGGAGCTGCGCTTCTGGAGACAAGCCAAGTAAAGCCAAGAACACGTACCTCCAGTATATCAAGGACCTTAACGCGCCAGAAAATTACAAAACAAAGCATTATGTGTTTCGCACAGAAAAATGTTCGCAGTGGGCGGAGGCAGCTGCCAACATCGAGCTGCGCTAACCGCCTCTGCAAGAAACATATTTGAAGAAATCACCTGCTTCACACAAGCCAAACGGAGTCTCAGCACCCCGTTATGTGCAACTGGACGAGTGTAAACCCGTCGGTCCGTGTAAATTTATAAGAAGTGGAGATACGCGCAATGACAACTGTGTCTCACGGTCGTTGTAGGAGAACCCTTGGGCCACTCTGCATCGCTAACCACGCAATCGAAGAGGACCCAGAAGCCGTGATATCTGGCTTGACTTCAACGTCGCCACACGTCGCAATCTTGTGCGTCTTGCTGAAGATTTTGTGTGGGCGTGGTGCTGCTGTCCAGGTCGCTTGTAGAGCAGCTTCCCAGTTGCTGTGACCTTGAAACGCTTATCAATGGAGCCTCTCGACTTCTGCTTTACTGCTGCAACGCGAACTGCACGACGCATGTAAAGGCCGTATGGAACTGTTGGCAAATTGGGCCCAGGTTGCAGACCGTGGATGGGATGCTTCGAGCAAGACGTACTACAGAGCAAGCCACTTGCGCCACTATTGAAGGGCTGTGCCCGCCGCCCCTTACCGAAGAGGCAGCTAGCTTTGATAGTTTGTGAAGCTCTGCAATACAACGGCTGTAGCCACGCAACTTGCTGCTGCGGAACCTTCCAGCAATGCCGGTAGTCTTGTGCGCCCGTGGGGCGTAAACCCCGGTGTGATGCTGAGCTTGCTACGGCGTTCCATTTCCGCCACTCACTCCTCTGAAGTGTGGAGTCAACCATTCCCCTACTTCCTTCAATGGCGGATACAATAAATCTATCAGTCCACCCCAGTCGATGAAACTGAGACAGCCGACTGGGCTGCGGGGTTGCCCAACGTTGAGGCAATACCACCGCAAAGCCCGCATCTTCTGCTGAAATAGGAGATCCTGCACATACTGCTAGGTTCATTGCGGAGGCTGCTAGAAGGAAGAGTGGGAGAAACTTCCCAACGGACCGCCTTGGTTTGCCACTGCTGCTCCAACTCATCCCTCCTCTACTCTGCGCAACTCCCGACTTTCGTGGCATTCCTTCGTCTCGCACCTGCTCCGCTATGGAGCTTGCAGTGATAACTGGGACCGTAGCATCCTGCATTTGTGATACCTTCTCCTCTTTAGCCCAATTTTGCACCTTCTTGTTCATTTGAGAAAACCCGCGACATTTAGCCTCCGTATCGACGGGCGCCACACAGCTCCTCTCGATTTTTGCTTCTCGCGATAGTACGGCTTGATGCCTAGAATGCAGAGACACAGCCCTACGAAGCGCTGGTGAGGCCGCATGAATAGAAGTAGCGTGCCCTCGAAATGAGCGGGGCTCGTTGTGCGCCCTTGAAGAGGGCGATAAGGAGGTGCGCCGTTGTGCCAAGAATCCTGAAAATTTCAGCTGCTGTGTGTGATGCTCCACTTGATGGCGAGACTGGAGTGTAGGCGCTTGCGCTGTTAGCTTCGGCTCCCTTAATTGTATCCGCCGCCCCCTACCAAACTGACACCCTGCATGCGCGGCCAGCACCCTAGTTTTTCGTTGGGCCACCTTGAACAGTTGTCTTCCTTCCATCGACAACGAGGGTTGCTCTGTCCTGTCACCGCTAGATCCTGACACCGCTCGCATGCTTGCTACCGTAGGCGTTGAGGATTGGCTAGACATTTGGGACCCAAGAAAGTAAACTTTCGAGAAGTCGGCCAGGCGCTTCCCCAACGTTGAGCATCTTCGTATCCCGGTACCTTCACCGGTTTGTAGAGCACTGAGAAATGCGTTGCCAGCGCTAAAAGATGTTGACGACCGTGCCCTTCTGGATTGCTGCTGCTGGATTGGCCCTTCAAGACGTCGTAGACATAGTGGGTTTCGATTGATTGCTGATGGCAGCCTTGTTGAGCCTTCACTATTAGTCCTCGAGTCGGATTCAAGCCTCCACCCACGACGGATGTGCCTTTTGTTTTGCAAAGATGTCAACGTTGTCCCCAGCATATCAGCATTGTTCTGCTTGCTTGTTTGTGGGCCTCGCGCTTCATTGCATGCCGCAGTAGATAAAGGGCTGCAGCGTCGAGGCTGCACTTTCGCAGGTGGTGGCCCACACATCCGCATTAAAACAATGCTCTCGCAAGATCCTTCCAGAATGTCCAGTTTTGACGCTTGACTCTCCACGCAGTCATAACGAAACGCCTGTGTTTGGGCTTCCGGTGCCAAGGTTGTGCAGGCATCGGAAGTTGTGACACACGTCGTCGCTCCGCTCGGAGGAACTGATTGTGATTGCCGTGCGTGGTTATACTCCCCTGCAGTGGCAAACAAGCTTGACCAGCCATCGCATTGCCCTTCAGCAACAGCACTCGCCGAAGTTTCCCCAGGGGCAGCATGTGGCAGTGGCAGTTGAAATCGTTCAGCTGACGTGCTTGCGCGTGAGCTGCAGACGCTGGATGGCTCTGCCGGTGAGTTGCTTTCCTTCAATCCCTCGCGTTCCGCCGGGGTTGGCAGCGCTGACGTTGTAGCGGCTGCGGTTAAATCTTTCGCTGTCGTGGCTGCCGCGCACCATGCCGTTGTCTGGCTCCCAGCCACAGGTGTTGGCAAGCATATACGCAAAGGATGCAGCAAGGAAACGCTACCAGCTGAAGATTCCTGGCGGGAAGAAAACCGCACTGTCCATGTGGTGGGTACTTTCGGGGCGTCCGCAACTGCAGCTGAAAAAAGAGAGTGCTCAGGTAGAAGCTGAGCCTCTCTTTGAATCCGGAACTCCTCTTTTGCTTTGTCAACGGACGAGCTCCTAGGAGTTCCCTCAGCTGTGCCTTTGTCCACAGCCAAATTCAACGAACTTCCTGCGGTCCCAGCCTGGCTATTCCTGAGATGTAGGATCAGAAAATCATGATGTCCTTGTAGGCAACTGCTGAGCATGCTTTTTGCCCAGCCTACAGTTGATGGAGCCAAATAAAGCTCAGGAAGATGGCGAAGCCATGCCGCATATCGAAAAGGCGGGCTCTGTTCCTCAGCCCCACGTTTCCATACTAAGGATGTATGCAGAGAAACTCCAGTGTGCACAAGTGGATGCACCCTAACATGCAGTGCCTGTTCGCTTTCCCAACGGACGACTGTCTTCGGGGCGCCGTTCTGGCCTGCTCCACACTCTGGTTCAAATGGCCCCGGGAAGAAGCGAAAGGGGTACCAGTGCTGCGCACAAGCCGCACAAATGAGCATCTTTT
>NW_013549272.1:0-8181 GCF_000499425.1 Eimeria acervulina | reverse complement strand
CGTGCATGCATATGTACATTTACATACATGTATATATATATATATATATATATATATATACATATAATAGGATATGAATGCATGTTTCTATTCATTGTTTTATTCGTCAATGAAAATTAAAACTCGTTGATGTTCTCCTGGACAGCCTGGGAGAGAGACTCGCTCGCATGCATCCTGAGGGGTGAGACGCCCTGTAGGTTCTTTTATATGTATTTGTTGTTGTATATTATTAAGAGAAGGCTTTGCACATCTGCATTTGATAATATTATTTCTGCTGGATTCTTCTCTTTTCTGTACTTGCGCTTTAAGTGTTTTAAACTCCTCCATAGAATGCCCCTGTAAGAACTGCTTCTTTTTTCTTTTATAAATACCCTTAACAAAACGAAGATAGCTTCGAGATAAAGTTGAAGGCGGGCGGGAAGGCATTGTTATTATCAATGCATCAGCAAGCAAAGGAGGGCCAGCAAAAGAGTGGTGTCGACTCCGTTGCTGCTGCTGCTGCTGCTGCTGCTGCTGTTGGTGCTCTCCCTGCTGCGGCTGCTGCTGCTGTTGGTGTTCTTCCTGCTGCGCCTGCTGCTGCTGTTTGCGGCGCTCCTTTGCCTGCTGCCGCTGCTGCAAATGCCTCAACTGCTGCCGCTGCTGCCGCCTCGCATCCTGCTGCTGCTGCTTCTGCCTCTGCTGTTTGCTGTCGCTGAATTCATCTTCGCGTTCATCATCGGCATCATTATCGTTGCTTACATCTGTGGAGAGAGCAGAGTCTATTTCTTGTTGTCTTTCGTTCTGTGCTTCAAACTCTGATAAAAGAACGCCAATTATTTCTTTTTCTACACCTTCTTCTAATCCCCACAACTCCTCACAGCTGCTGCAGACAGCCGACTGCTTCTTCTTCGCGCTGCGCTGCATTTTTCACCGAGACGCGCTTTGCAAAGGAGAGAAAAAGACAAAGTATAAACAGGTGTTTAAAGACTTTAAGAATAAATAAAAGAAATAATATACTTCATTAAAATTCAGAAACCACTAAGCCGCTCTTATGAACCACACTCTATGAGAGCTCGAATTTGTATCGAGCTGCAGAGGCAACCGCCGGTGCCCTTAGCGTGCAGCGCAGCAGCTTCTCGAGTGAAACTCCTTTAAAATGATGAAAATATAGGAGTATTTATGTTTACATAGGATAATAATATACTTTCATTCAAAATATCCTCCAATTTAAACATTTTTTGACGGAGGTTTACCTCATACGGCGCCCCATCTAATAACCACTGCTGCCGCCTGAACCGATGAACGTCAATATGCGCACATTATAAAGACTTGAATCTGCATTTTTTATCATTAAAAGGCTGTAAATTTCAGTTATGTGTGCTATGTTTCTAATAGTAATTTATTTAATATCATTAATAAGGGAAAATGATTGAAAATTCGAGCAGCTTTTCATCGGTTTCCTGTCGACGGCTATACGCAGGACCAGCGAAATTTGCTCGGCTCTACGAAGAGAAAAAAATGAATATAAACAAATAAATAAATAAATAGACAAAGAAAAATGAACATTTAAATTAATTTGCTCAATAATTCTTCTTTTATTGATGGCTTCAACGCGTTATTCTGCTTCTTCCGCCTTCTTCAGCGGCTTCAGGCGTCGATTGCCGGTGGTCTACCGCAGCGGGCTTCAAACCTTGCAGCATTTTTCTTGCATTTTCACTTCTTTTTGCAAATAATATGCAATCTAAAACAGATAGATTACATAAATAGAGTTATTATTATGAGTATTGGTGGCCTAAATGCATAAATAAATGGAGAAATTCTCCGCCGAGTTCTTTACGCCGATAGCAACTGGTCTGCATTAACCTTCAAGTCTCGTTCTTTTCTTGCTTATATATATATACGTTATATATGTATATATATAAATATATATATTATATTATATATAATATATATACAATATATATATTATATGTACATACATGATTATATTATAAATAATGAGTACCCATATTTGTATGTACAGCTCTTCTGTCTTAGTACAAAAAAACGTTTTCACTAAGCTTAACTTCGCATTATATTCATAATGATATTCTTTTCAATATTGACGTTCTACAGAAACAACGAAGAATTTTATTTATTAGACAAAATTGAAGAACATTTTGGGTATTTCATTGCCCAGTAAATATCAGTAAAGCAAAATATTCATCAATTATTAACCCTTCTAGATTTAAATCCGGAAATATATATATATATACGTATATGTATATATATGCATATATATAGTGCCTGATTACATATATATATATGTATATACTGGAGTAAAACAGAGTATCACAATGTAATATAAACTTTAAAAAGTTGTTTCACAATTCATCAAAGCAATGGAAACTTCAATAGAAAGCTTGTACTTAGCTTTAAGTGACAAACTATATCTATATCTATATATATATATATACATATATATATATATATGCATATATGTCTATACTACAAAAGAAGTAAATTATAGCCATATAAAGTAGCATTGAGATAAATAAAATAATATAAGCATAGACAAAGAAATAAACTTTTTCTACTAAAAGTAAGCGAAGACTTTCTATTGTAAATATAATCCGCTATTTGTGTACAAGTTGAGAAAAGATGAAATACAGCAATTAAAGAATTAGAGATCTTCCTTCAAGTCTCTTAAATAATGATAACGCAGAATTAAATATACATATTCTTTTTAAATTAAATAAATTAAATAATTAAGTAAGTAAACAAATAAGTTAAAGATAAATAATCGATGGAAGCACAGAAGGAAGAATAAAAAGAATTTCAATGCATCAACGAAGAGGAAGCAGAAAATTAATAAATAAATACTCGATTCTCAACTTATCTGCACTTTACCGAGTATAGAGCAAACAACTAAATAATAAAGCATAATACTATAAGTAATACTAATAACTACTGATAATAATAGATAATAACACTAATACTAGTTCTAATAATAAGAATAATAACAATAAAAATAATTCTAATAATACTAATACTAATACTAATACTAATACTAATACTAATACTAATACTAATACTAATACTAATAATAATACTAATACTAATAATAATAATAATAATAATAATAAAATAGTGATAATACTACTACTAATAATAATACTACAAGTACCAATCATAATACTAATAGTACTCAAAATAATCATAATAACAGCTAATCGTAAAAACAATTAATGATAATAATAACAAATAATAACAATAAGTAATAATAGTAATAAGTAATAACGATAGTAACAATAATAAATAAATATAACAATAATAATAATAATAATAATAATAATAATAATAATAATAATAATAATAATAATAATAATAATACACTGAAGAACGACGACATGCCTTGCAACGAAGACGGAGCGATTTTGCTGCTCCTGCAAATAAATTTGCTTCTACTTTTCAAGTGTTTAAATGTATATAAATATATATATATATAGACATGTATATAGACATATATATATGCATATATATATACATAAGTATGTATAAACTATATATATATATATATATATATTTGTATATAAACTTATATATATGTATATAAACATATTCAAAGATATATATATATATATATCATTTTATGTATAATATATATGCCTATATAATATTAATTAGAATTAAATCATTTCTTTGTTGTCTATACATATAAACGCAACCCCCTAACTAATACACAACTAAAATAGTGAGAGAAAATAAAACTTACTATTTAAATATATATATTATATATATATAAACATATATGTATATATATATTATATATATCAAACGCACTCCACTGCTATAATAAAGGTCAACTGCTACAATACTGAGAAGAATAACCTTAAGCCTTCAACCCTCCTCCGAAAATTAAAAAAAACAAAAGTAAACTGCGGGGTCTGTTGATATATTTTATTTATTTTAATTTACAGCAAAAGGCTGACACTGCACCAACACAGAAAATCCTCTTGCAGTCTGTTTTCCTGCGAAGGGATCTCCCGAAATATATATTTACATATATACATATATGCGTATATATACATGCGTATATACATATGCATATATATATATATATTTTATATATATATATTAAACACATATATACAAGGTATGTGTATAAATAGACGCAAACGGCCTAGTCGCTGCAATAGACACAAAAAAGTATATATATACATTCATATATATAGTATGCATATATATAAATGCATATATATATATAAATGCATATATATAAATGCGCATATATATAGAGTTAAAAATTAGGTAGTTTAAAATCAATATTTAATCAGAAGATGACAATTTTCTATTTGGACTAATATATATTTTTGTGTTTACTTCTGTTGAGAGGAACAAGCAAAGGCGTTTACTGCGCGGCTTGAAGAGCATTAATGAGAGTATTATATTTTAAAATAAAGAATTGTTCTTTATTATGACTATTCATATAACCTTTCTTCGCTTGCTTATATTCTTTTTGAAGCCTTCTAAGGACGTCTGCTTGTGAAGGTGTTGCTGGCTGTGGTTCTTGTTCGTCTTGCTTCCTTTCCTTATGTTTTCTCCTTTTGTCTTTTCTTTTCTTCTCCTTTCTCCTCTTCTTGTCTTTTTTCTTCTTTTTACCTTCAAGAAAACTCGCGACACCCGCAGTGACCACCGGTTCCTTCATCTCTTCGATTCTTCCTTCTTCTGAAGGGGAGTCTGCATAAAAATCTGCATAATCTTCATCATTTTCAGGGCTTTGATGAGGAAATAAATCATTTAAATGATTTAAAGAATGTTGCGAAGCCCCTGAAGATGCAATTTCTGCGCCTAAGACCAACACGGCGACAGCCGGGGCAAGGATACAACCCAGCAGCCTCATGACGAGGGCTAGAAGGAGGTTTTTGGAGTTAAATAAGGGCTGATCTCTTGCAAAAGTGTAAATATTTTACTTATTTATTGCATAAAACAACAAGAAACAAAGAATTCAGCAGAGTTTTACCCTCCATTGAGCAGCACATCGCTGAACCTCAGCAGCCTGCGGCGACGGTGATTTCGCAGTATCGAAGGCGGCTGATAGACAGCCAGACAGCAGCAGCATCATAGGAAGAAGTGCAAAAAAATAAAAGTTTTTTGAATTATTTAATAGATAAATAGAAAAATAAACATTATTTCATTTGTTTTATATATTCTTTTGCTGCTTCTCTTGAGACGAGGGTTCGTTGCTGTATATATAGATGTATATTTATGCATTGTGCTGCTGGCGGGTGGCCTAGACAGCCAGCGATTATCCCTCTGCAGCACTTCTGCAGTAAATATGTTTATTTATTGTGTGACTATAACAATAAATCAATAAATTATATTTATTTGTTTCTAATTTGCTGGTGCTGCTCCCTTATGCATGCAATTAGAGTAAAACACATACATAGGGTGGCAGCTGCTGAAACAGCAAACCGAAGGACACACATTCCAGGGAAAATGAAGAAGAAAATAAATAAAAAAACAGCATATTGCCAGACACTTCAATCAATAAAACGCTGCTGTGATGAACCACCAGGCTGTCTACTGCTGCAGCTGCAGCAGCAGCAGCAACCCACACACCAGTACCAGCAGCCACAACAGCACCAGCAGCAGCACCAGCAGCACCAGCACCACCAGCAGCAGCAGCAGCAGAGGTGGAAGCTGCTTTTTTCTGGTTTCTGTTATTTCTGCTTTCCCTCTTTCTGATGCAGAAACATTTGTAGCTCTCACTGTGCGTTTAGGGGTTAGACAAGAAAAAAAACAAGTAAAGAGACAAAGGGGGGATCTTCTGTTGAAGGAAACTGACGGCGAAATCTTAAATAGAATAGACAAAACAATCAAATACATGCAAAATTTTAGTGTAGTGTTTAGTAGGAGATCTTCATTTGCTTCCCGTAGCAGCAAACGCAACAGATAAAATATTCCTTCTTAGCCTTGCTGCTGCTCCTCGCCTCCTTCTGCTCCTCCTGGTGCTGCTGCATTTTCCCTCTGTAGTGCCTCAACAATGGCCTGGTATTTAAGCACATCATATTCTGCCTCAGTATGATTTTTTAGATATATTTTCTTCTCTTCCTTCGCCTGTTTTTCTAGTTTTTTCGCTTTCTTTTTGAGTTTCTGCTCTTTGGTTTTTCTCGTCTTCGCACTCTGTGCAGCGAATCTGCAGTCGTCTTCTAGACAATGCGAATAGCGTTTTCTTGCTCTTGCTTTGTGAGAAAGTTCAATAAAACGAGATGCAGAGGAAGGCGGAGCTGCTTCTGCCTCCACGCCTTCTTCGGCTAACTCCACAGACACCGGCTCAGTGCCTCCAGGTCTCTTCATCAACAGCGAAAGACAACATTCAGCTGAGAGCAACGCTAGTAAAGTGACAATACATATTCTTCCACGCATCTTCTTTAAAGATAAACGTAAGATGGGTGCAGCTAGGGCAGTCGCCTGCTGGTAGAAAGAGGCCCGGCTGGTAAAGCCAGGGGCAAGGAGTTTAGAAGGGAAAAAAAGAAGAAAAAAATGAATTATTACTTTTATTTCTGTATTTTAATGCTTATAGTTTAGGGTTTAGGGATTTGAAAGCAGCAATGCACGCATTCACAATCAGCAGAAACAACCCGAAGGAAGTGCGGAGGCGATGCTGAACCACCGCAAGTTGGGGGTAAAAAGCAGGGAAATATTGTAGAATGAAGAATCCTAAAAAAGTCAAAAGAAATATAAAAATAAATGCATTTATATTTGAATGAAAGAATATAAAGAAGATATTTTTCTGATGTAACGAAGCCGTTGTTGCGGTGGTGCTGATCTCGACCGGGTGTACAGACCCCCCAACGCCCAGACCATTGCTTCCTCAGCACAATATTCTAGGAAACATTTTTTGAAATAGATTAAAAAAGAGAAATAAACAAATAATTCAAGATATTAATATAATTAAATCTCAATTTTTCACTTATTTTACCTCTTCTTGCTCCCTTTCTTCTGCCTTTCAGTGGTGGTGTTGTCCACTGTGTGTAGTTGGGTACAGAGAAAAGAGAAAAAAAATGAAAAAAGCCCTGCCTTCTATAAGTTTTATATAAGCTATGCAGTTAGTCTTTTATTGAACATTTTAATTTTATATTTGCATATTTAATAGTTAGAGAAGCTCAATCAGCGGTTGCTATCAATACACAACACAGTGGCTGGGGGTAGCTGATGAGAGCGACAACTCCTCTCTAAGTAAATAAATATATATGCATTTCTGGGTATCTGAATGCATTCATTAAATTTGTTTAAATGCACATAAGACGAATTTTACCTTCATTTTAAGTTTCTTTCCTTAATAAGGTGTGAGTGTTGCAGTGTATGTACGCTAATCTTCAGCTGTCAGGCGCCACTGAAGAAACCCTCATGCCTTTTAATTGAAATAATATTTAAATTAAATGCATAGAAAAGAAAAACAAAGATGCAGCTGCAATTAAAAGTTTACTCTCGCTCTCCCTCATATATATTTTCTATTTATACGTATGTACATACATATAAATATGTATTTATATATGTATATATATACATATATATACACAAAAATATTTTATTACTACACGGCAGAGCCCTAGTTGAGCGACATTTGTGCAGACGGATAAATTCATCAAAGGGTGCGCTTGTGTGTTTGTTTTTCTTTGTTTTTCTTTGTTTTTCTGTGTTTATACTTTTAAACAATTAACTCGTTGTTCTTTAAACTCAATAATATTCACAGCTTGATGTTATTAGCGGAAATTAAATAAATTAAATTAGTTTTCAACTTTGTTATTATTATTTATTATTATTATTATTATTATGCCGTTATTTGTAGCTGCAGGCGGTGCTTTGAATTATTCTTTTAGAGTGCCTCCCTTTAAGCAGAAGGTGATGCTGTGAAAAAGAGTAAAAGAAGAAAAATATAGTTTCATTTATATATTTAATTTATATTAAATACTATGCAAAGCGGTGTGCATGCATTGAGGGTTTTATTAAGGGCAAGATACACCCAGTTATTCTCAACACAACAAAGTTTCTTCTTGAATAAATATATTTAAATATCTGCAAATACAGGTAAATACAAATATAAATATAAATATAAATATAAATATAAATATAAATATAAATGTAAATATAAATATAAATACAAATATAGGTATATATATATATATACATAGACAGAACGTAATGGAATGCTGTTGT
>NW_013549273.1:0-7971 GCF_000499425.1 Eimeria acervulina | reverse complement strand
GCTGCTGTCCCTGCTGCTGCTGCTGCTGCTGCTGTCCCTGCTGCTGCTGCTGCTGCTGCTGTCCCTGCTGCTGGTGCAAATGCATGTGGGGGTATGTGTCTCCTGTCTCCTTGCTGCTGTCTCTTCATCTCAGATTTGCTTCGCAACTCTTTAAAGAAGGGGTGGCTTGAGGATTTCTATGGTTTTGTTCAAACCCTCGAGGACTCAACAACAAAAGAAGTTATGACGCATATTCTGAAGGTGCTGTCTCCTTTTGTCTCCTCCTGTCTCCTTTTACTCTGTCTCCTCCTATTTTGTCTGTCTCCTTTTATCTGTCTCCTCCTTTTATCTGTCTCTTCTATCGTCTGGCTGATTGCTTTTCTGTCTCCTTTCTTCTGTCTCCTTTTCCTTCTTATTTGTTTTGGTGTCATCTTCTCTCTCCCCTCAAACCTCTCCTAACTTCACATTCTGTTTCTAGGGTTTAGGGTTTAGGGTTTAGGGTTTAGGGTTAAGGGTTTATGCTAGAGAGCTCGAGGTTTATTGTTTATGGTTTAGGGTTTAGGGTTTAAGTTCAAGCGGTGACGGTTGAAGGTTTGCGATAGAGCCTAGGGTTTAGGGTTTAGGGTTTAGGGTTTAGGGTTTGTGTCTCCTCAGACGGAGGCGGACTTCAGAGTTTTGTCGCTGGCCATCAACTCCCTCAGCTCGGATCAGCAGCAGCAGCAGCAGCAGCAGCAGCTGGAGAAGCACTCTCTCTTTCCAAACTTCGGTTACTTGTATCCAGATGGTCCGTCTTCTGCTGCTGCTGCTGCTTTTCCTGCTGCTGCTGCTGCTGCTGTTGCTGCTGCTGCTTCTGTCGCTGCTGCAGAGTTTTGCGCTGGTTTTTTATTTGCTGCTGCTGCTGCTGCAGGGACCGACAGAATCCGCAAGGCCTGGAACGACCCCACCCTTAGGGCAGCCTTGGAGCCTTACCCCGTAGGTGTCTCCTTTCAGCAGCAGCAGCAGCAGCAGCCGCAGCAATAGCAGCAGCAGAAACAGCAGCAGCAAGTGCAACGCGTGGTTTATTCTTTGGGTTGTGCTGCTGCAGCGATATTTGAATGTCTACGATCAATGCCGCGCCTTCTACATCGGCGATGTGAGCCTCCTGCTGCTGTTGCTGCTGCTGCTGCTGCTATTGCTGCTGCTGCTGTTCTGTGCATCACCTGTATATCTTGGCTTCTCCTGCTGTTGCTGTCGGGCTGCGGCTGATAGCTGCGCCTGCTGCTGCAGCAGCAGCAGCAACAGCAATAACAGCTGCTGCTGCAGCAGCAACAGCAACAGCAACAGCAACAGCAGCAGCAGCAGCAGCAAATGGAGTGTATATGACTGATATCTTGCTGCTGCAGGAAAGAGACAAAGCAGACATGACTACTCGTTTCAAAACCCTGGAGGATCTCCTTTATAGGGAGATGGTGCAGATGTGCGAACTAACCTTCGAGCAGCAATTTCATTACGGTCAGCCTGCTGCTGCTGCTGTTGCTGCTGCTGCTGCTGCTGTTGCTGCTGCTGCTATTGTTGCTGCTGCTGTTCCTGGTGCTGCTGCAGCAGGAAAGGAAAAAGTGGAGAAAGGAGAGATGTTGCTTTCATGAAGTGCTGATGCAGGCATTGCTGCTGCTGTTGCTGGGATCTGCTGCTGTTGCTGCATGGGTTGCTGCTGCTGCATTCGTTGCTGCTGCTGCAGGAGTGTTCTATGCTTGGGTGAAGCTGAAGGAGCAGGAGATCCGGAACATCGTCTGGATAGCAGAGATGGTGTGTCTCCAGTTGCTGCTGCAGCAGCAGCAGCAACAGCAACAGCAACAGCAACAACAGCAGCAGCAACAGCACTGACTGTCTCCTGACTGTTTTGTGTGTCTCCTTTGCTGCTGCAGATACTGATGCAGCGTAAAGAACACATCGACTCCATCGTCCCTCTCTTCGAGCCAAGAATTTGAACCAGCAGCAGCAGCAGCAGCAGCAGCAGCAATAACATCAGCAGCAAGAGCAGCAGCAACAGCTGCTGCTGCGTGTCCTCCAGGCTTTCTATCACCAGCTGCTGCAGCTGTTGATAGAAGGCCAGCTGCTGCAGCTGCATCCCTGCTGCGCGGAGCAGATAGCCCTCATTTGAGGCTGCTCTCATTTTTTTTGCTGCTGCTGCTGCAGAAGCAGCAGCAGCAGCAGCAGCAGGTGCAGCAATAGCAGCAGGAGCAACAATGAAGAGCGTTTGCTGTTGCAGACATTTGTCTCCAATCCTTTCTCACACCCCCGCTGTCTGTACAAATTTGCTTCTGCTGCAGTAACTTACGCACCGTGTGGCTAGCTAGTTAGCTAGCTACTCAGCTAGCTAGTTAGCTAGCTACTCAGCTAGCTAGCTAGCTAGCTACTCAGCTAGCTAGCTAGCTAGCTAGGTAATATGGCTAGCCAGCTAGCATGGTACCCTCGAAGGGTGCAGCGAAGGCTTCAGTTAGTGCAGTAGACAGCAGCAGCATGCTGGCAACAGCATCAACAGCTGCAACAGCATCAACAGCAACTGCAGCAGCGACGGCAGCTGCAGCAACAGCAGCAGCAACAGATGCTAGCTACCCGCCGAGCCTTGCGCGGTAGCTAGCTAAGGAGATACGCTATAGAAAGCTAGCTAGCTGCTAGCTAGCTAGCAGGCTACGGAGCTCACGAGCAAGCGCTTAGGTAGCTAGCTTACTAGATAGCCAGTAGGCTGGTGCAGTGGGCAGCTAGCTACTGCTGCTCCTAGCTAGCTGGAGGAGGGGCTGGCTTGGCAGCTAGCTAGCCAGCTAGCTAGCTGTATAAACACATCGATTTTCAAATCGCCCGGCTGTTGCCGGATAGCGGGTCTGGTTGTTGCTGCTGCTGCTGCTGCCTCGAAGGCAGCAGCAGCAGCAAGTAGGGGGCCTGTGCACGGGGAGACAGCAGGGATAGAGGGAGATGGCTAGCTGCGGCTAGCTGCGGCTAGATGCAGCTAGCTGCAGCTAGCTGCTGCTCTCTCCGTCTCCTCTCTGGGGCTCGCGACCTGCAAATACACCTGCTGACCGGCTTACACCGGCAGCTGCTGCTGTTAGTGCTGCAGCAAAGCTGCAGCAGCAGCAGCACGCAGCTGCTACTGCAGCAAAGCAGCAGCAGCAGCACGCAGCTGCTGCTGCAGCGAGGACCAAGCCTCAACAGCTACCTGCTGTCGTGCTGCAGCCGCTGCTGCGGCCATCTTCACATTGGGGTGTCTGTACACCCCGTCAGCCTTCCCTCTTGAGGTGTGCATACTATAAGAATCACCTCTTGGTCTACCTTCTGGCTAGCTAGCTAGCTAGCTAGCCACTCAACCAAACTCGCATCTAGCTAGCTAGCTAGCCAGGTAACCACGCAGGCAGGCTCGACGCTAGCTAGCTAGCTAGCTAGCTAGCCAGACAACGCTACGAGCAGCAGATTCGCAGCTGTAGAGACTGCACCAAGTTGCAGCCCTTTTCTCAGCTAGCCAACCAGCCGATTGGCCTCTCAACTAGCTAGCCAGCTAGCTAGCTAGCTAGCTAGCTAGCTAGGGGGAATTAGAGGCGGCCCTTATAAATCAAAGTGCCGCCGCGGCGCAGCTTGCAGCACCACAGCACAAAATAATCTGCTGCCAACGCGCTGTGCAGCAAATCCGCCAAAAATAAACCCAAAAAATGCTCCCCTGCAAACCAGCAGCAGCAGCAGCAGCAGCAGCAGCAGCAGCAGCAGCAGCAAAGAGCAAGGCTGTGTCAGGAAAGCGCAACAACCGAAGGGCTCGCTGCAGAACGGCACTCCCAACCCAGCAGCAGCAACAGCAGCAACAGCAGCAGCAACGGGAACAGCACGGCAGTACGCCTCCAGCAGCAGCAGCAACAGCAGCGGCAGCAGCAACAGCAGCAGCAGCGGCAGCAGCAGCAGCAGCAAAAGCAGCTTGCCTTGTAAGTAGAGTGTAACCCAGAAGAAGAGGCGAATGATGCGAGAGATAACCAACAGCCCCACGTAATGCGAAGTCAACGGCTCCACCTGCACGTACACCCCAACGGGCTAGCCACATAGCTAGCTAGCTAGCTAGCTAGCTAGCCGCTTAGCTAGGGTTTAGGGTTAAGGGTTTTAGGGTTTTAGGGTTTAGGGTTCTAGGATTCAGGGTTTTAGGGTTTAGGGTTCTAGCTGTACAGCTAGTTAGCTAGCTAGCTAGCTGGCTAGAATTTCTATGCCCGCCTGACGCTGTTTAGAGGGTTTGTGGTTTAGGGTTTACTCATAAAGAGCAGGCGACCCCTGCTTAGTTCAGGGTTTAGGGTTTGTTGTGTCTGTGGAGACGGGCTTAGGGTTTAGGGTTTAAGTTTTGCTGCCTACAGCTCCCCAAAAGGGTTTAGGGTTTGTGTTTGCTACATCTAGGGTTTGTGCTAGCTGCAATTAGGGTTTAAGGTTTGTTGTTTGTTAATTGCATTTAGGGTTTAGGGTTTGTTGTTTGTTAGTTGCATTTAGGGTTTAGGGTTTGTTGTTTGTTAGGTGTATTTAGGGTTTAGGGTTTAGGGTTTAGGGTTTATTGCTGGTTTACTTCTAGCATGCGTCTAAGAAAGTAGAGCTGCGGGAGCAGAGCAAAGGCCTCTAAGTATATCGTAAATGCGACAAAAATCTGAATGCTCAGCCAATTGCGGCTGGGGTGTATAAAAAAGGCTAGAGTAAGTGCAGCTGCAGCACAAACCCCAGCACACAAGATATACATACGCTGCTGCTGCTGCTGCTGCTGCTGCTGTTGCTGCTGTTGCTGCTGTTGCTAGTGGTGGCGGTGCTGTTGCTGGTGGTTGTGGTGGGAGTGGTGCTGTTGTTGCTGCTGCTGCTGCTGTGCTGCTGCTGAGAGTACCGCGCTCTTGCTTATGCGGCTGCTGCTCGAACTGCTGCTGCTGCTGCTGCTCGAACTGCTGCTGCTGCTGCTGCTGCTGTTGCTGGCGGCACTGCAGCAGCATTGACTTTCGTGTTCCCCTACCAGCTGTACGGCCTAGGGTTTAGGGTTTAGGGTTTAGGGTTTACCTGGTATTAAGACAATTGCTTTAAGAGGGCGGGTCATCTCTTTAGTGTGCGTATAGCGAAAGACAAACATTAAATATGTTAGCAGCACAGATATACAAGTACTCAGCAGCAACTCCACGTACGCCAGCCGAGTCTGCAGCAGCAGCAGGAGCATGAGAAACGCCGCAGGAGCCGTAGTAGCAGCCAGAGCAGCAGCAACAACCACGGTCACAGCAACAGAAACCACACCCCAGCAGCAGCAGCAGCAACAACAACAGAAGCAGTATGCGCAGGAACAGCAGCACCATCACAAACAGCAGCATCAGCATGCATAGTAGCAGCAGCTGCATGCTCAGCAGCAGCAGCAGCAGCAAGCTTAGCAGCAGCAGCATGCACAGCAGCAGTACCAGCAACAGCAGCACCAACTGCATGCTCAGTAGCAGCAGCAGCAACAACAACACCATCATCACCAGCACCACCACCAGCAGCAGCACAACCAGCAGCAGCAGCACAACCAGCAGCAGCAGCACAGCCAGCAGCAGCAGCACAACCAGCAGCAGCAGCACAACCAGCAGCAGCAGCAAAGTATTGTCTGACCTCTACAAGCCTGGTGTCGAGGCTCCAGAGACACCTGGCGAGAGTAGCTGCTAAGTAGCAGAGCTGCGAGTCTATAGAAAGCCCGTATATCGTTCTTTGCTGCATTATTTTATATGTTAGGATGCAGCTAGCAGCAAAATGAATTAGATAACCTAATATAAACAACCAAATATCCATCTTCCTGCTGCTGCTGTTGCTGCTACTGCTGCTGTTGCTGCTGTTCCTGCTGCTCCCGCTGTTGCTGCGGATGCTCTGGTGCTCTTGCTGCTGTTGTTGGTGCTGCTGCTGCTGCTGCTGCTGCGGCTGCTGCTGCGGATGGGTTGGTGCTGCTGTTGCTGCTGCTGCTGCGGTGGCGGATGGGCTGCTGCTGCTGCTGTCGGTGGTGGTGTTCTTCCTGCTGCTGATGCTGTTGCTGCTCTTGCTTCTGTTGTTTTTCCTGCTGCTGCTGTTGCTGCTGTTGTTGCTGTTCTCTTGACGGTGCTGGTGCTGCACCTCCGTTGTCTGCTGCTGAGATGCTGCTGCAAGTAGTGTTAGCCTTGTTAGGCTGTCTCCTTCTTCAGTTCTGCTGCTCCTGTTGCTGCTGCTGCTGCCGATGTTGCTGCTGCTGCTGCCGATGCTGTTGCTGCTGCTGCGGCTGCTGCTGCTGCATATGGTTTAGGCTGAGTGAGAAGCATAAATCCGAGGTGTACGTACACCTCTACAAAAAAAGGGTCAAAGACAAGGAGCAACAGCTTAGACCTGTGCAGCTATTTGCTGCTGGTGCTGCTGCTGCTGCTACTCCTGCTGCTGCTGCTGCTGCTGCTGCTTGTTGGGTAATAGAGGGACCCCGGCATACAATAGAGCGCACACTTCAATAGCGATAGCTGCTGCTGGTACTGCTGCTGCTGCAGCGTAGAAGGTTTGTTGTTGCTGTTGCTGTTGCTGCTGCTGCTGCTGAGTCACCGAGATAGAGACGGCACCGCTGCTGCTGCTGGCTAGAAGAGGGTGCTACTGTTGCTGCTGCTGCAGCAATATATTATAAAACTATCCGACCGATAAACCATATACTGTCTCCTCCTTTGAAACCTGGAATTAACTGACGAGCAGCAGCAGCAGCAGCTGCTGCTGCTGCTGCTGCAGCAGCAGGTCTCCTCCGGTGTCGTGCCGAGCACCAGAGGACAGGCGCAGCTGCTGTTGCCGCTGCTGTTGCTGCTGCTGCTGCTGCAGTTTTCTTAGCAGCAGAAACCGGATAATATTGTTTATTTTTATTTCATTATAAACAGAGAATGCGTTATCTAATTAGTCACCTTAGCCATAGTCCCGCTGCTGCTGCTGCTGCTGCTGTTGCTGCTGCTGCTGCTGCTGCTGCTGCTGCTGGACGCCGCCCGACTGCTGCGCCTTCTTGTTTTGTCTGTCTCCTTGTGAGTACATACACCAGAACAGTATATATATTAAAGCAAATGCTGCTGCTCAGAAGCAGCAGCATTTGCAGCAGCAGCAGCAGCAGCAGCAGAGATAGAGTCTCAGCCCTGCTGCAGGAGACACGCCTTCTCCGGTAGTTGCAGTAGCAGCAGCAGCAATAGCAACAGCAGCAGCAATAGTAGTAGTACTAGTAGAAGCAGCAGCAATAGCAGCAGCAGATATTATTCATAACCTCCTTAGGGCTGTAGCTGTGCGTCAGCCGCTGCTGTGAAGAGACAGAGAGACAGAGACAGAGACAGAGACAGAGAGACAGAGACAAAGCGAAGAGACAGAAAGGAGACAGATAAAGAGAAGAGACAGAAACAGAGACAGATAAAGGAGACAGATAAAGGAGACAAGTAAAGGAGACAGGTAAAGGAGACAGAGACATATAAAGGAGACAAATAAGAGACAGAGACATATAAAGGAGACAGACAGAGACAGATAGAGGAGACAGACAGAGACAGATAGAGGAAGAGAGAGAGGAGACAAACAAAGACGAAGGAGACAGACAAAGACAAAGACAAAGACAAAGAGACAGATAAAGACAGAGACAGAGACGAAGGAGACAGCAGGATAAGGAGACAAACAAATGCAGAGAGAGACAGAGGCAAGAATATAGAGAAACAAACAAATGCACAAAGAGAGACAAACAAAACAATAAAGAAAGATAAACAACGAGAAGCAAACAAATGCAGAAACAAACAAATATAAAGAGACAGATAAAAGCAAACAAATACGAAGACAGACAGACGGAGACACGCAAATCTTCTTTCTCTCTGTCTCCTTCTGTCTGTCTCCTTTTGTCTGTCTCCTTTTGTCTGTCTCCTTTTGTCTGTCTCCTTTTGTCTGTCTCCTTCGTTTGTCTCTCTCTAATAATGTTTTGATGTAATGTGCATTATATAGTATATAACGTATATATATATATATATATATATA
>NW_013549274.1:0-7769 GCF_000499425.1 Eimeria acervulina | reverse complement strand
CATGCATACATATATATATATATACATGCATATATATATATATATATACATGCATATACATACATATATATAGATAACATTTATACAATAATAATACCGTATAAAAGATAATTTGGGTCCTCACGAGGCCCCCCGTTCACTCGGCGCACACAGCACCAAACCCTAAACCCTAAACCCTAAACCCTAAAGCAAATCCAAGCAACAAGAAGCTCTAAAGGGTTGACAATAGGAGTTCTAAACCACCCCGAAGAAACAGACAAATGTTAACCTCTTGGGGTTCCCCAGGGGGCCCCTCAGAAGCTTCTGTAGATAAAGACCTTTGTGGGTGGGGGCCCCTAGGGAGGCCTATCAGGGGGCCCCTAGAGGGCCTCTCAGGGGGCCCCTAGGGAGCCCCTAAGGGGCCCCACTATATACAGACCCTTGAATGCCTCGTGGGTGGGGGCCCCTCTAAGAACCCTTAGAAGAGATGATGCCCTGATGGGGTTCGCGGGGCATCACCCATTTCATTGAGATATTGAAGTTGGTGCATGCATGCATGCATGCATGCAAGCGGGGCTTTGCATGCATGCATATTTTGCATGCAAGAATATGTTGCATGCATGCATATGTATGCGTGATTTGGTTTGGAGCCCCTGAGTTGGGGTCTTAAAGCGTTTACATATATATATATATATTATTTTTGTTTATTAGGGTGTTTCACCTTCTCTTCTTTTTATGTTTGCCTTTGCGGGCCCATGAGGGTTTTCTTCTGCTGGTGGTTTGTTTGGGGCCCCCAGGGGCCCCCCACTTGTGCTGCTGCTGCTGTTTGCGGCTGCTGTTTGCTCCTGCTGTCTCCATGTCGCTGTCAGAGCTATCAAAATCCGATGAGGCATCGCTGTCTTCTACGGGGCTGTCCACCCCCTGAGGCCCTTCTGCAGCAGCAGCAGCAGCAGCAGCACGCACAGGCCCACACACAAGACGTATGCTGCATGCACACACTTGCATGCATGCATGCATGCTTGCATCTGTTCTCGTAAAAGCAGAGACTCTGTCTCCCTCTTAAATGATGCAGAGACACCGGATAGGCGAGAAGAGTTACACTAGAAAGAAGTAATTAAACCCCTACGGATATAACCCTAGCGCCCCTGAATGCATGCATGCACGCATGCATGCATACTTGCGTGCATGCTGAGGAGACACTCCGTGCATGTATGCAAAGGAGACACCTGTTTGACTTACTCTTTATAAGTTTGTCGTAGGCCTCTTCGGTGATGCGACCTCTTCTCAATTTGCGTGCCATCCTCTCTGTAGAAAACAGCAAAAAGAATGGGGCTTTGCATGCATGCATGCATGCGTGCATGCATGCATGCACTGGAATATATATATATATATATATATATATATATATTATATAAATATATGCACATAGGCATTAACTGTTTATCTTCAATAAGTTATAATTAAGATATACTCCAATTATAATACAACACAGGGAAACGGATGCGTTAGTACAAAAAACTAAACAAATGCAGCTTTCTGCATGCATGCGAGGCTTTGCATGCATGCATGCATCCATGCATGCATGCATGCATAGACAGCTGCACGGACCTTCAAAGGCCAACTCCCTCCACTCCTCCAGCGCGTTTCGCCTGAACGCAGCAGAAAACAAACAAAGCTGTGCATACACCCCAAACCCGCACATGCATGCACGCATGCATGCAAGCAGAAGCCCCATTATTCCGCATTAATACCCCAGAGCGTATCCCCACAGCGGCTCTTTGCTGTGTTGACGGTCCCTCTAGCTATATATATCTATATTATATATATGTATATATATATATATATATTATATATATATACATAAGAAGTTGTATGGCGTTGTGCGTTTGCTGCCTTTATTTGTATTTGTTTATTTGCATGCATCCATGCAAATAAAACAAATACAAATATAAATACAAATACATGCATGCATGCATGCATGCATGCATTTAAAGCTGCTATTTTTACCTTTTGGTTTGTCTCTTTTCACTTGTTGTTCGTTGGTGTTTGTTTTGACGATTATTTTTTTGTTTCTTTTCTTCTTTTTTCTTTCGTTTTTCTTTTTCTAGCTGCTGCTGCGCGCGCTTTGCATGCACCTGCTGCAGCTGCTCCTGACGCTGCTGCTCTCTTGCTGCATCATTTCTAAAGGGGACAGTAGCCGGGTCGATGGGGCTTTGCTTGAAGTCCTGGAGACACTTCCCTAACACTTCCCGCATGCGCGGCAGTCGCAGCAGCCGCAGCGCGGTACCCAGGCGCCCCAGATTTAGTTGCTGCAGCAACAGCAGCAACAGCAGCAACAGCAGCAGCAGCAACAGCAGCAACAGCAACAGCATCAGCAGCAGAAACAGGATAGGAAAAATATGATAGAGCAGCTCCACCCATTAACACACCAAATGATTACAGCCACATCTGCGACACAGACGTCTCCTGCTGCTGCTGCTGCTGCTGCCATTGCTGCTGCTGCTGTTGCTGTTGCTGCTGCTGCTCCTGGTGCTGCTGCTGCTGCTGCTAAGAAGGACCCACCGAAAAAGGTAGAAGATAAGACAGCTGGTGCTCCTTGTACGCGCGGATAAAGGAGACAAACGCCCTCGAGCCCTTTTGAATAAGAGCTTGATCCTGAGAAGAAGAGACACCCCAACGCAAGGGTTTAGGGTTTAGGGTTTAGGGTTTAGGGTTGTTAGGTAGGGCTTAGGGTTTAAGGTGAGGTAGGGTTTAGATACGTACAGCCGCCTGGATAAGCGCCAGCAGCAGTCACAAACAACAATGCTGCGCTTAAACCCTAAACCCTAAACCCTAAAAGCTAAACCCCTAACCCAACGCCTCAAGTAAGGATGTAAATATAAAATAAATAGGAAGTTCGTCGTCTCTAGATGGGGGTTTGTAGGCTAGCCCTGCTACTAACTGCAGGGAGTCTCATATTTAGGGTTTAGGGTTTAGGGTTTAGCTAGGGTTTAGGGTTTTTACCTGCTGCACAGCTTCCTGCAGAGCGTTATTGATAGTTTCAATCTCGGTCTTGCATAAAAAGGGATTGGTTATCTCTTCGCTCTCTTCTGCTGCATCTTCTGCTGCTGCTGCTGCATCTGCTGCACCTGCTGCTGCTGCTGCTGCTGCTGCATCTTGCTGCAGCAGCTGTCCCTCTTCTGTCTCCTCGAAAGGAGACAGCTGCACCCCTCTGTTCCTTATAAACGACTCGTACGCATCTTCGTGCGGCAGCAGCAGCAGCAGCGCAGCGCCGCTGCGCCCAGCGCGAGCTGTCCTTCCAATGCGGTGTACGAACACCTCAGGGTTCTGCAGCAGCAGCAACAGCAGCAGCAGCAGCAACAAAAGTTAAACAAGTTGCCGCAGCAGCAGCAGCGCTAACCAGATGAAAAACCCAAACACCAAAACAACACCCTGCAGCAGCAACTGCACAAACGGGTCAACAAGAGCAGCAGCAGCAGCAGCAAGAGCAGCAGCAAACAGCAACCAACACCACTAGCAGCAAACAGGAGCAGCAACAAAAACAGCAGATAACAGCAGCAAACAGCAGCAGCAGTAGTGGGAACGAACAGCAGCAAGCAAACGCAGCACCAAACCACAGCACAAGACAGCAGCATCCACCGTCATCAAACAGAAAAGAACAGCAGCAGCAGCAACAGCAGCAGCAGCAGCAGCGTACCTGAGGTGGATCTAGCTGTATGATCCAGCGAACATCAGGGAAGTCAAGGCCCCTCGCTGCAACATCGGTAGCCAGCAGCACTAGAGCCCCGCCCTTGTCCCCCTTGCTGCTGCTGCTGCTGCTGCTGCTGCTGTTGCTGCTGCTGCAGAATCGGTTGAGTGCCGCGCTGCGCGCTCTCTGTTTCATTCGGCCGTGCAGTTTCTCCACGAGGGCCCCACACCCCCTGCCTCTCCCTTTGCTGCTGCTGCTGCTGCTGCTGCTGCTGCTGCTGGAAGGGTTCTGTCCCCTGTCTCCTTTAAGTGTCTCTAAAGCCGCAGGCGTCTCCGCTTTAGAGACTTCGCTAAAGTGCGCCTGCAGCAGCGCGAAGTAATACTCCACGCACTGACACGTCAAACAAAATACAATGCAGCGCTTCCCCTGAGGGATCACCACCTTCCTGCAGCAGCAGCAGCAGCAGCAGCAGAAGCAGCAGCAGCAGCAGCAGCAGCAGCAGCAGCAGCAGCAGATTCAGAGACTGGGGGGAAACGGAGACAGAAGCAGCAGAAGGTGCCGCACCAAACAAATACATCCACAAAGTGCAGCAGCAACAGCAACGCTATGTGCAGCAGCAGCAACAGCAACAAAGTCTGCAGCAGCAACAGCAGCAGCAGCAGCATTTACAACACCAGAATCAGCAGCAGGATCATCAACAGCATTAGCAGCGATAGCGGTAACAACAACAGCACCAGCGGCAACAGCAGCAACGGCAGCAGCAGCAGCAACAACAACAGCACCACCAGCAGCAGCAGCACCAGCGGCAACAGAAGCAGCAGCAACAGCAGCAGCAGCAGGAGCAGCAGCAGCAGCAGCTGAGGGTGTTAGTTACTGTAGGAATTTGATAAGAAACGGAAGCTTGTGGGTATAATCAACAACAAGCAGCGAATTAGACAGAGTGAGAGGCACAGAGTGCTGCACTGCAGCAGAAGCAGCAGCAGGAGCAGCAGCAGCAGGAGTTTCTTCTGTCTCCTCTCCTTTCTCCCCCTTCCCGTCCAAACGAACCCCTGCAGCAGCAGCAGCAGCACCAGCAGCAGCAGCAGCAGCAGCAGCAGCAGCAGGTGGGGCTGCTGTAACTCTAACACAAACAGGGTCCTTTAAGAGGCTTCTGATAACGCGCTGCTGCATAGCTCCAGAGAGAGTAGCAGAAAAGAAAACAGTTTGAAGCCGCTGCTGCTCCCGTCGTTCGCTTGGCAGCAGCTGCTGCTGCCTTGCTGCTGCTGCTGCTGCATGCAGCTGCTGCAGCTGCTGCGCGTGCTGCTCATCCAGCAGCCTATCTGCTTCATCCACCACCAACAGATTCAGCCAACGCCATTCCCACAGAGGCTGCAGCAAACACGCACACACACCTGCTGCTGCTGCTGCTGTTGCTGCTGCTACTGCTGCTGCTGCTGCTGCTGCTGCTGCTCCTGCTGCTATTGCTGCTGCTGCTGCTATTGCTGCTGCTGCTACTGTTGCTGTTGCCCTTGGGTGATGCTGCTGCTGCTGCTGCTGCTGTTGCTGCTGCTGCTGCGTACCTGCTGCTGCTGCGGCAGCTCCAGCAGGCTCAGCAGCCTCCCTGGTGTTGCAGTGAGTATATACACCGCACGTTTGCTGCACTTCTTTCTAATTAGAAAACTGTCTGCCTCTAGAGGCCTCGCACCCCCAGTGAGGCACATAGCCCGCAACAAGAAAGTGCTGCTGCATCTCTTGCTGCTGCTGTTGCTGCTGCTGTTGCTGCTGCTAGGGTGCTCCGGCTGCAACAGCACGGCTTCAAGGGAGTGCAGCAGCTGCAGCAAAACCGCATGCGTTTGGCAGCAAAGCTCCCGAGTAGGGGCCACGACAAGGACACCAACTCTACAGCGGAGTTCAGACGCAGCAGCAGCATCTGCTGCTGCTGCTGCTTCTGGATCTGAAGCAGCAGCAAGTGCAGCAGCAGCAGCTTCTTCCTCCGGTGTCTCTGTCAATGCCGCTCTTACATCAATCGCATCTCCACCATCTAGTTGCTGCTGCTGCCCATCCTGCTGCTCCTCCTCCTGTTGTTGTTGCTGCTGCTGCTGCCGTTGTTGCTGCTGCAGCAGCTGCTGCTCCAGCAGCCTGGAGACAGCAGGAATAAGAAACGCAAGCGTCTTGCCGCTGCCCGTAGGGGCCTCAACAGCAACATCTCCAAACCTTCTCGATGCAGCAAGGGCCCCCCCTGTCACCAGCTGCTGCTGCTTCTGCTGTTTCCTCTGCTGCTGCTGCTGCTGCTGCTGCGGCAGCAGCAGCGGCAACGTGGCTTCCTGTACGGGCGTACAGTGAGTAAACCCTAAACCCCTCAGGGCCTCTACAACCCCATCAGGCACACAGCCAATGCCTGCGAAGCTGCTGCTCTGACGAGACCCATCAGGGGGCCCCCTGGGGGCCCCCCTATGAACCTTAGGGGGCCCCCCCGCAACATCTGTTGAGGCAGTCTTCCGTACCTTCTTTGGTAACCCCTCCTTCAGGGGGGCCCCTGGCTTCTTCTTTCTTGTGAGTAATAACTCCCCCATAGCCACTCTCTAAACCCTAAACCCTAAACCCTTAAGGGTTTGTTGGGTGCTCGGCGTGAGAGTCGAAGACTTCGTGCTGCTGCCTTCGCAACAAAGCTCAACCCCTAAAGAATAATTCTAAACCCTGAACCCTAAACCCTAAACCTCAAATGTGTACAACACTGAAGAACGCATGCATTCACCTCTTGTTTCTTCAGAAAAATTTAGGGGGCCCCCGGGGCCCTCTCGATCTTATCAGGGATCCGTACAGCTGCATGCGTTATATGCTATTTCAGTAACTAAAGTATTAATGCATTTAAATAAATAAATATTTTAATGTTTTTCTTGCCTTTGTTCAGCGAACAACTCCCCTAATAAAACCGTTCTGCTGCAGTGCTGCTGCTGTGGGGCCAGCAGCAGCAAGGGTCTCTATAAAGGAATCGAAGAGAGCAACTAATATCTAGTTAGAATTATTATTATCTTTATTATTATCTTTATTATTAATATTATTAATTACTATATTATTATCAAGCAAGAAAGAAGGCCATTAGGCTAAGACTGTCTATTGCAGCCTGCAGCTGGGGACAGAGGGCTATCTGAAGAATGCTTATTTTTAAAGAATTTATATGATATAGAGATTGTTTTAATATATTGTATATATAAATAATATATATAAATATATAATATATATATATATATATTTAGGTGAAGGATTTAATAAGCTGATTGTAGCGTTTATATATTGAGCATGCACATATTTATAGAACAGCAGAGATTTATTATTTATATTTATTATTTTTGGGGACAGCACCAGGAATCGAACCCGGGACCTCTTGCATTCAAAGTTGAGGCCCCTACTGAGTTGATGGAGACAGCCACACACATACACCTAAACAACAGAAAAAGGATATTAAGTGCAGACCAGACACAGGTTTTAGAGGCTAAGAGACAGAGAACAACTTGAAGATAAACAATAAAGAGAACTTCATTCCTTAAGCCCAGAGACACCCTCAATAAAGACAAGGGAGCTGGCTCACTGGCAAAGTGATAATGCCTTCAGTTGAGCCCCTTAGCCCTCAGCACCTAGATTGATATAAAGGAAAGGAGACCCCTTATAGCAAATAAGCACCGAAGGTCTAGAGTTAAGATAAGCCCCGATAGGTGCAGTAGCATGGAGGGATCCATGTGCTTTGTATGCCTGCAATATGAGAATGCAGGTATATCCATCACACAATAGATGGGGAGTCGAGCTGTGCAGACACCTGAAGAGGACAGCCTTAAACTACTGATTCTTTCTGTTGAACTCTAATGCCAACATAGAGGCCTGGGACCCTGTCAAAGCAGAAATGCTAAGTCAATTCTGTGGAATATAGCAAGATGTCATAATAGCCCGTAGGGCTAACGATAGGCAGAATGGGGGCCCCACACTACAGTATGCCGCTGAGTGCTCTTAGCTCTAGAATCAAGGAGGACCCCTGCAACCTGAAGAACTAGTTAGACTCTTTCAATCTAATATACCTAATGATGTTATCTTAGCTCTGAAAAAAGAAGGTCAGAGATCCCGTACCCTC
>NW_013549275.1:0-8390 GCF_000499425.1 Eimeria acervulina | reverse complement strand
TGTTCAGAGAGAAAAGCCAGAACAATAGAACCGACGCCGGACCCTCGCCTAGGGCGTGGGCCAGGGTCGCAGCAACAGCCTCGCACCCAGCCCTAAGCTGGTGCCAGCTGGCGACCACTCTGATCCTATGGAGCGGCTCCCCTATCTAAAAGTGTCCTAATCTCCCTAATCTCTGAAATACTCTACAATATTCGTTCCTTTTCCTGATCTTAGGCCTCTAGAGGCCACACCAAAACTCCATTGTAGTGCCTGCGCACTCCAGCTGGGTACGTTGTCCCTGTCCTGAGTACGCGATTGCTCTTTAAAGGTCTGTTCTTGACTCTTGTTTTTCTCTGCGGGGGAGGGGCATTAACGTCCCCAGCACTAATAAGCCCTGTTTATGGTCCGTCTCCAAGGCCTTTTTCTTCCTTTCCTCTGAAGGTAGTTTCTTCTCTCTCGATATATACGTACTCCATTGCGCCGTCGAGTTCCACCCTCTTATCCCACAATCCACTCGCCGTGCCCTGCCTTGTCGCGGGTTTTCTCGAGGGGACAGCACTTTATTATCCATCGATACAGTAGCTCAACTGCACACTAGGATCTTTGCTTCCCAAAAGCTGATCCTTCTCTGTATGGCGCTCCATCGATGTCTTCACTTTTGACGTTTTTTAGATTCCGCTGTAGCACTTCGTTGATGGAGGGACAAACCGAGATATCAGCGCGTTTCCCAAACCTCCCCTATCCCAGGTGTTTCGGACATGAAGTAACCTTGCCCAGATAGATCCACCACCGTCGTGCGTCCCCTTTTTATGAGAGGCTGCCAACAGCAACTGCACCTCATTTGTTACATTTTGACGACGAGAGAACGCTTCCCGAGAACCAAGGAATTATTCCACTGCCCCAGCCTATCGTTGCCCTTCGTATGCGGGGGGACGGAAAAAAAGCAGTGCTATTTTTCATTATTTTTTCTCGAAGTAGACCCATTTTCAGGTAAGCTGGGATACGGTACTCTTTCGAATCTGGCTAGGTTCCCAGCTGTTGGCTGTCGCCGTGCGGAGGGGCAGATCCTAATTAATCACCAAAAGCCTAGTGCAAAACGGTTGAGCCTTTGGTGTAACTGCAGAGGGACTATCTTACTTTGCCGTTTTTTTCTCAGAGCAAGGATGCTTCATAGCTAATCAGTGCTCTAAATCCGGCCCTAGGGGTGAGGTCCGCGGGTTGCTCCTTCCTCTCTGAACCAGAAGGGCTCACAAGTGTAGCTAGTATAGCCGATCTTTACGAACCGTTAGGAGGTGAAAAACAGTGAAACACTTTAGTTAGAACCTCCCTACAACTAGGTGAATTCCCTGCTATCTTTCAGCTGTCCTGAGCGCAGTGTCACAAGGGCGTGGCGCTAGGGCAATGTGGAGATGGCGTGTCATAAGTTGCAGCCTTCCTTATTCAACCCCCTGCATTAAGGTGCCACTGCATGAAGCATACCCTGCCCCCTGTCGGTGCATGGGCTAGCACCAAAGACAAATGCCAAGTGCTTAGTTTGTTTCCGGTAACCAACCAGCGCGCACGTAGGAACACCCATCAACTTCAGATACAGCATGCTACCAGGATGGTCTGTTTAATTGCGCAGCATCCCACCCAGTAGCCTACTGCAGCTCATCGTCCACCACCTCGTGAACTTTTAATAGCGTCCGTCTACCTTCTAGTTACATAGCCAAGCGCAGAACCATGGACATTTTTCCGTAGTGGCTGTTTTAGGACCAAGCGAAGTAGATTTTAGTCAAGAGTTCCGGAATTCTCTTTTCAAGTATTCTCACATGTAACTACATGAAAGGCTTTCAGCAGGCCACTACTGTTCAGCGCTCTGGGTCTTCATGCTGAGGCACATTTGGAGAATGGCTATGTAGTGTTAATGAACGCCCTAAAATGAAGAGTACTAAATTCAACAGCATCAGGCACAGATGCACATATTCATGCAATTAGTATTTACAATATACATATGCTTCTATATATTATTGAGTGGATCTTCTATTTGTCTTGCCTCATTATACTCAAGGGGGTGGCCTTTCTCTTATAAGTTTGACCAAGGGCATTTCGCGGTAATAGATAATCATGCGGTTGTAAAACCACCCTAGTAAATATTTTGTTGGGTGCTTCTGTTGCGTCCTGTGGACCTATGTGAACACAAGTGGTTTTTCTGTCATAATAGTCCCGCTTCCACAGTTCCGTGTGTGTCCGCATGCTGCAAGTACTATACGAGGCAAAACGAGCCATTCCAAAACTGCCCATTCGGGTTTGGGCCAACGTGAGCATTAACTACCGTCGTGGCAGCTCTTCCAGTAGGCGTCTGTGGGGAGGCGTGCTGCCACCGGAGACTCCGTCTGGGGCAGATGCTTGCAAAGTGTAAATGGACGGTTAGCTTATCCTGGGTAGGTCACTGCCTTAAGTACCCTTGGTTAAGGTGGGTACACAGCATGCCTTTGCAGTGTACGGAGTTGTGTAGGCTTGTCTCCGGGCTCATAGGGGAAAGCTACAGGGCCGCTCCTTGGGCAGGAGGACCTGTGTATAGAACCGATCACCCTTCAAATTTTCGGTGTAACTATACCCTCCCGCTGACTCAACTTTTCTTTTCGGGAGATGGTCATGCGCCTTATCCCCCTCGAGGCAGCGCCGCCTGAACCCGTATTCTCCTCCTCTCCCTTCCATTATATGTACATTTTAACCATCTCATGCAACTATGAAGTTTGCATATCTATTTTCTTGGCGGAAGCATGTGTTGTTCCACGTAACCATCTACATACACGCGCAGAACGCATGTTGCATGTTGGCGGGACTTTGGTAAGACGCAACTGCTGCTAGTTCCGGATCACGAATGAAGGGAAGAGGAGCATCCTCTTAGCCTATAAGTAGGTCCTGATTAAGAAAAAAAAAGCAATTAATACACAGAGTAAAATAAATCATTGAGCAGTTCTGTTGTAGTGCTGCCTTCAGTGGACCGATGGTATGCAACATCGAGACACATCAGAGTCTGGAGTGCTGGCACATTGCCTAGACATGCTGCTTGATGGCATTCACTCTTCTCTATTATTCATCTTAGAAAAGTGCTACGTACAAGACTTGCAACTTCCCCTGTCGTCTTCAAAGAGGGAGATAACTTGGCATTCGAGCTCGTGAACATTGCCTAGAGACAGTGGCTGCAAAGGAAAGGTTCCTTCATGGGGTCAGCTGGGAACGTATAAAGGCATGGGGCATGATTCGCCGCTGTTCTTATTTTCGAATTTGCATGCGGTGACTATTAAAGCGTTTCAATGAGCAGGCCTGCTGGCTCTTCGGCTGAGGACTATTTGAAGTCCTCGGGCGGCGTCCGCAGGGAGACGGCCTTACAGACACATGCAGGAGTGCGCATATTAAGGGGATTTACTCAGTTTCCCAGATTTACTTACAAAGCAAAGGCCTCGTTTCCGCTTCATGCGTATAGATTAACCCTCACGGTGGCCTGCTTGGCAGTTGTCTTCGTGGCGCTGCGTTGCTTCCACTTCGGAACACCTCGTTTTGGGGAGGGCCATCCTACCAGATGGCTTGCTGGTGGGGGAGACGAGCCATGCCAATCGGGGTGGGGAGCGCAGGAAGGTGAAGAAGCAGAGCTGAGCGGTCTGAGACACCCGCGTCGTTGGGTTGGGGAGCTGGGGAGTAGCGGCACTCCACCGTGTCACGTTCAGCAGGAACGCGTGTCAACGCTACGAATAACGAATGCATTACCTGATGCACAGACTAGAGAAGCTGGAGCGGACCGGATCGCTGGAAGCAGTCGCCATGAGGGAACGTACGGAGGTAATAATGAATGGAGAGAGCAGCTGCTGTCTCAATCTGTTCGACTGCAACTTGTAAATTTGTTTATGACTATGGAGAATGCCTCCCATTGTTGCGCTTCTCTCCTGCCTGTGTTGAAGACTGATCAAGCTCTGCGGCTTGCGTTTAAGGTGTTGCGTGTTTTTGCACTGGAGTTGGGAGCTCTTGCGATTGTTCCCTCATCCTTCCAACATCTGCGCCTACGCGCAGGACAAGCTCTCATTTCGTTGGCCTACGTATCTCTCCACAATGGCGGAATTTGTAGCACTCATGAGAGGGTGTGCCAAGAGCTCCACTCACTAGCAGGGCTGGTCGCAGGCATCAGAGAGCCCTCCTTCATGCATTTACAGACGCCCACGAGACTCCTACACATCAAACTATCTGCGATCGTGAATGCAGGTGTCTTGGTAATTGGCTTTTCCTTGAATGTGCTGCTGGGACTCTCGCAGCACGCTAGCGGTTCAAGCCAAGGACTGCCACCGGCCTTGGTGGAACAGCAGCTCGCCGTTTTGGATGCCTTGGCCGAGGCACACGGGAGCATTATTGTCAGGGATACAGTTGTTCGACATCATATCAGTACATGGCAGCGGCACAGAAGGGTTTGGCTCCTCCTGAGTGAAGAGCAGTTCAGGCTGCGGCGAGCTCCACTGCCATCTACCAGCAGCGCAATGCAAACTATCATCGATGCAGTGGAAGGCGCTGGCGGTCTTCTACCACCTCCGCCGAAGACTCTTGTAGGCTCCCCTGTAGTGATGCCGGGCCCATGGCAAGGAGGGTGGAGTACGCTGGATTCACAAGAGAACAATAGGGTTCCTTGCTCGTCTGACAGTTTAGGTGGGCCGCCATTCGCTGCACTTTCAGTGTGGAATCGCCAGCAACAAATTCAGGTCGCTGGACAGATGCACTCACATCTACAAGACATCCCAGCGTCTCAGAGCTCAGGACGCGTGGTACGAACAGCTGTGGGATCGGCGATGTGGATGAGAGCCGACAGTCAGGCTCCTGCTGAGTCCCGTCCGAGGCAACCTCCGGTTTATCATCCACAGCGTGGCATTCATTGCCTGTTTGGTGCACCACCAGGACAGGCGGTCTCTCTGCAGCACTTCAGTGCAGGATTTGCCCATTTCGCTTCACCTAATATTCCTCAAGGACGCTCGAGTGCGATGCTTTTTTCGCGAGAGGTTTCTAACCTCCCATCCTACAGCGGGAGCAGGAGACAGGCCAGGGCTGCCTCCGGAGAACGGCTTCCAACCGCATCTACTACAGATGCTTTCGCAGTTCCCATACCAGCTGAATCTGCACAGGAGCGATTTACACTGATTGCTGAGCAAGCAAGTGCGCGTCCAGGGTTTGCGCCGTTGACGAACACAACAGGACAGGACAGGGGCAAGGTGCCTTGACACCGTCTCATGGGGGAGGCCGGGCTGGCATACTCGCAGGTGAATCACGTTATTCACCCACATCTTCTTCCACAGGTGGCATTTTTCGGAGACGTTGATACTGCCGCACTTGACTGACAGAAGGTTATGCTCGCTTCCTCCAGTAGATTGGCACACAGAGCTCGCTCATCGAGTGTGGGAAGCTTTACAGGCTTTTCAGTATGCTGCAGTATACAGTGTTGGTGCGCCCTGTCAAGGCTCTAACCCGCTAGCGCGGAAGCTACTTTGTCCGCCTTAGTGGATGTTGGACTACTGCTGAGTCAAATGGATTCGCGGTAGGTGGTTGGTGCTGTAACTTCCAAATGACGAGCACAGCATGCTTGGTGGTCATTGCACTTGCCGCGTGCTCAGCCTGTTCAACGATCGAACAAGCGAGCTTCTGCGGGTACAAAGCGTTGCTGAAGCCATTGGTGAGTGTTGCGTGACAACACACCAAACAGCACTCAGGGGACTTCACTGCAGAACGCCTAGCTGTGGAAGTTTCAGTTCCTGAACGGACGGCAATCATTGCCCGCTTGACTACATGAACAAGAGTCAGTTGCGAGCTACTTCACCGAGCTTTGCGCACTGTGAGTATCTCCATGTCTCGTGAGATATATTCAACCTGCTGAGTTCCCCGGCGACGATCCTGCATTCAGCAACTTTGCATTTCCCCCCTAAACACATGCAATATCATGTTACTTCGCCTTCTGAGCCCTCCCTTAATTTACATCCCTCATCTGCATTGCTGGCTCACAGCGTCGGAACTATTTGCTGTGCAGTATTGCGAACTCCCATTCGCCTATTGGGCTGGAAGCTTCCTAATGATAAAGATATCCTGAACATTGAGACTACCTCTGAGCAGCTGCTGGGCCAAGAGAGCTCGCACTTTCTCCACTCGCATAGCAGTTTTATGTTTGGAGTGCCTCTTGGCACTGTCTTGTAACTCCATCTACACGCACCGCCAGAAGCCTGTCCAGTACGCCTGGCAGTGGCTGGAAGCAGGCGAGGTCGAATGGATTGGCCAGAAATGTTGTATCCTCTGTGGCCAGGGACTCTCACAGGAACAGATGTTCCAGCTAGCGCATGTCTTGACAACTTGGAATGAGGCTGAGGAGGGTGCGTCGATTCATGGCACATCGCCATGCAGGGCAGCGGAGTTAAGCTGGGAACAGGCATATGCGGACGCATGAACAGGCTTTGAGAGTACCGACACTTCTAGGCCGGTAGCCCTCGTTGTTTCTTGAGGAAATATGCATTGAATACTGCGCGCTGATCATGCACTCGGGATGGCAAAGAACCAAGTCCGAAATGAGACACTGGAGATGGGAGCGGCTGCGCCTGAGGATTTTGGCGAGCGCGCTAAGGAACTTGCAATTGTTTGGGTCGAGCAACACAAGTAATGCCTACAGGCTCTGGAACCTTTGTCGCGCCTGCCTGTATAAGGTAGAGCTGCAACACGAGGGCAAATGCTTCGTGCTGTTGCGCGTCTACGTGTTCCATAAGGCGGTTCATTAGGAATTTGCACGTGCTGTGGCGTACACGCCGAGCGGCTACAGAAATACTATGCTTTGGGATTGCCGGCGCACGCAAGGGCTTGACGTGTTTTCGCTGCCATTTTCCAAACTATTGCCTACAAATAGAGCCTAAATTTTACACATGAGTAGGTGGCTCGGGGATCCAATTTGAAGACGAGGAGATAACTGACGCATCGATCCCTCTATTGCACTGGCGGGTGACACTCCTGACCATGGTCAGGCTGCTACGCATTTGTTCGCTTATTGTAATTGCATTTATAATCTGGTACTCTCTTCTTGGCTTATTTTAACGCCTCGAGGCAATTCAGAGCGGCCCTTGTACTGCGGTGCTGGCCACTTGCCCCCTGACCTCATCTCCGCAGTACGCAGAGCTCGCATGCTTGTGAATATGGCCAAAGCTCGATAAACGCACCACAAGATTCTGGTATTCTTCCCAGTTCGCGCCTGCACAGCTCCCTCCCACTAGGTCGTTTGGCGGGCGTCGTGGACATAGGACAGCCTGGACGGTGGAGGCAGCCATGCATCATGCTTCAGGAACGAAACTCGACAGAACAAATATATCCTACTAATCGCTGCTGTCATGTCTCGTTGCACCCGATTATTCTCATGGCCGGCGGGATTTCAAAGTCTCTCCGGCCTAGCTGGAAGATTCAGCAAGTGTTCACTACACCGCTGGTCATCGTATATTTATAGGATGACCAGCGGTGTAGTGAACGCTCACTGCTGCTACTACGTGCTAGTGCATACACGCCTGCTTAGGTACACACCCTATATCAATCGCTACACTCAGCGGATATTCTCTCGTTCAGTCAAAAATAACAAGCAATAGCCTTAAAAACGCATTCTTGCCCCTCGATCTTAAAGAGGAAAACCGAAAATAATAGAACTCCCTCCTGACCCTAGCGCGTCCGGCCCCTGGGCGGCAGTGCCAGCCTCACAGCGAACCCGGACCAGGGGCTTTCTGCCGACCGGCCGTGGCCTCCTGGCTTTCTTTACTGCGTAATTGTGCTATTGAGGCTTCATTTCTACTCTCTCTGGTCAACAGGCCATTAGAGGACCAAGTTGAGCACTATTGTAGCGCCGGCACACCACAAATGATCCCTCCAATCCATGCTACAGACTTGACATTACTATACTGCTGATGAACCTTTGCTCAATAATGAGCCACTTAAGCATATTTATCCTAATGTCTGTTTAGGATACACGCAAATTGCATAACGTATCGGCACTTTGAGAAGGTTACCAATCCTCTACGGCCCGTCTTGTAGCATATTATGCCTGAAGTTCGTGCATGCACTTCTACCTGAGCACTAGCTGCTTATAAAGTGCCAGATAAGCACTTGGCAATTGCAGATAACGCCAATGCAAGCATCAATATGCGCTTGGGCGTACAAGCTCGTCACGCTGCCTTGCAACAGGAGTTGAAGGATAGCGTACCGCAATTCATGGAAGGCCAGCCCTTCGATCTAACAGCCAGTCCCAGCAGTTTACAGCGCTATGCCCAGGATTCCTGGAGACTGACGAATAGTCTGGCTGCCTTGGGTGGACGTTGGTTATACGCGTGCTCTCTCGACTGCATGTCACGACAGTCCTACGGGAAAGGTCGAGGACT
>NW_013549276.1:5000-8155 GCF_000499425.1 Eimeria acervulina | reverse complement strand
AATAATAATAATAATAATAATAATAATAATAATAATAATAATAATAATATAATTTATTATAATTTTTGCAGTTATGCTTATTTTATTATTTTCTTTTAATATAACAGTGCATATCATGAGAGTATCTCGCTGCGGTGTATATGCAGATATAATTTATTATAAAAAGTTATAGACGGGGCCCCCCAGGGCCCCGATCCCTTTGTCAGTGCTTTGTTTGCTGCTGTATGCAGCCCGCACTCCTTCGTCTGCTAGTATAAGCTGCTGCTGCTGCTGCTGCTGCTATCAAAAGCTGCTGCTGCTGCTGCTTCTCGTGTCTCTTGTCTCCCTCTCTCTTAGTTTTTCTGTCTTTGTTTGCCTCCAAACCAGTATGCAGCAACTGCAGCAATATAAAGAGAAGCAGCTTCTTCTTGCCTCCTCTGTCTCCCTGTTTGTATTACTATCTGTCTCCTTGTAAGCCTCTGCATGCGCGGGTGTTGTCTGTCTCTTTTCTGTCTCCTTTTGTTTGTCTCTGTTCTCTGTCTCCTTAGTATCTTCACTTGTCTCTTTCTATATGATGTCTGACTGCTATATGTCTATCTCTGTCTTTTATCTTTCTTCCTTTGTTTCTTTCTGTCTCTGTTTTGTTTATATATATGTACATGTATATATATACATACATGCATATATATATATATATATATATATGTATATGTCTTACTTCGTCTGCCTCTGTCTCTTATCTGTCTCCTCTCTGTCTCCTTCTTTCTCTTACCTATCTCTTTTTGTCTCCTTTGTATTTCATCTGTCTGCTCTCTTCTATTTGTCTCCGTTTGTCTCTTTTTGTCTCTTTTATGTTTGTCTCTCTCAGTCTCTGTCTCCCTCTCCCTTCTATTTGTCTCCTTTTAACCCCTTCTGTCTCCTTTCTGTCTCCTGTCTTTATTATTTATTTCTTCTTTCTTTATTTTTTTGTTTTTTGTCTGTCTCCTTACCCTAAACACCCTCAGCACTCAGTGGGGCCTGTCTCTGTATTTAAGCACATGCACATCCTCTTGTCTCTCTCTCTCTGTCTCTCTGCTGTTTTATTTTATTTTTCTTTCTTTTGTCTGTGCTGTATCCCTGTCATGCCTACACTCTAAATCAATAAGAAGAACTAAGCTGCAGCCTTTCTAAAGGAGACACAGGAGACAGTCTGTCTCTCTCCTTAGAGAGGAGACAGACTGTCTCCTTCCTAAGGAGAGAGACAGACAGCTGTCTCCTTTTTACTGTGCTGCTGCTGCGCAGCAGCAACAACTTCTCTGCTGTCTGTCTGTCTCCTTTCTTCTTTCTCTTAATCAAAGATTAAACGCCTCCTTCAAGCAGTGCCTTCCATCTGTTGCTACGACCTCTGCTAGCTAGCCAGCTAGCTAGCTAGTTAAGTACGCAGCTACCTAGCTAGCTAGCTGGCTAGCTGCTCGATAGTTAGCTAGCTGCTCCATAGCTAGCTGGCTAGCTAGCTAGCTAGCCATCTATCTAGCTAGGTAGCTGGCTAGCTAGGGAGATTAGGAGCAAATTAACCAAATAGGCAACTAGCTAGCTGGCTAGCTAGCTGTTGCTGTTGCTGTGATTGTTGCTGCTGCTGCTGTTGCTGCTGCTGCTGCTGCTGCTTCTGCAGCTGCAGCGCGCTGGCGCAAGTATAGGGGCAGTGCTGGGGTGTACATACACCGGAAGGTGTAGTAGGAGTTAGTTAGTAACGAGCTGCACACCTCAATGAAGAAAAGGAGACAGAAGAGACAAACAAAAAGAAACAAGAACAACAAGAAGAAGAAGAAGAGACAGCTGCTGCATCTTCACTCGCTTGGGGCCACCAGTCTCCGCGTCTCCTGCAGCCAAAAGAGAGACAGAAGAAAAATAAAGGAGACAAACATCAACTTAAAGCGTCTCTTCTTCTGTCTCTCTCTCTCTTTGTCTCTCTTTGTCTCTCTTTATCTCTGTCTGCTGTCTCTGTCTGCTCACCAGACAGGTGGAGAACAGCAAAGACAAAAGGAGACAGTAAAGGAGACAGCAAAGGAGACAGCAATGGAGACAGTAAGGAGACGAAAGGAGACAGTAAAGAAGATAAAAGAAGACAGTAAAGGAGACAGCAAAGGAGACAGCAAAGGAGACAGTGAAGGAGACAGTAAAGGAGACAGTAAAGGAGACAGTAAAGGAGACAGAAGGAGACAGTAAAGGAGACAGTAAAGGAGACAAACCTGTTCCTCTCTCTGTGACTCAGCAGACGCATATTTCTGAACAATAATTTGCTTCTTCCGCTCCAGCAGCAAACGGCCGATCTCCGCGTCGGTAGGCAGGTCCACGTACACCTGAAACTTCTTGCTGCTGCTGCTGCTGCTGCTGCTGTCCTGCATTAAGAGACAGACAGAGACAACAGCGGTTGCTCTCTTTTCTTGTTGTTCACCGCAACAACGCAAGCACAGACAACAACTACAAAAGAGAAGCAACAGCAGCAGCAACTGCTGCTGGAGCTGGTTCTGCTGCTGCAGCTGGTTCTGCTGCTGCTGTAGCAGTTGGCGCTGCAGCTGCTGATGCTGCTGCTGTTGATTCAGTTGCTGCAGCAACTGCTGCTGCAGTGTTTGGGCGTACCTCTCCGTCTTGTTTGTGTTTGCGTCTGAGTTTGTCTCGCTCTGCAGCAGCAGCCATGCCCTTAGCAGCAGCTGCTGCTGAAGCAGCACCAACACTTTCTAGCAGCTCCTGCTGCTGCTGCAGCTCCTCCTCTTGCTGCTGCTGCCAAAGCTGCTCCTGCTGCTGCTCCGCTAGCAGCAAATCTTCGTTTTCCTGCAGCAGCAAGCATGCAGACAGCAAAATGAAGAGACATAAGCACTCAGGTGTATAGCCACCTCCCGCTGCTGCAGCAGCAACGCCACATGTGTCGCGTGTGGGGCCCCACATCATCTGCTGCAGCAGCACCCGTTCAGCAGCAACACCTTCTGCTGCTGCTGCTATTGTTGCTGCTGCTACATCTGCTACTTCTACTACTGCTGCTGCTCCTACCGCTGCATCTGCATCTGCTGCTGCTGCTGCTGCTGCTGCTGCTAGCTGTGGAAATGCTGTATGCAGTGTTAACGTAGTAGTTGTCATTATTGAGCGCATCTGCTGCATCTGCTGCTGCTGCATCTGCTGCTGCTGCATCTGCTGCTGCT
>NW_013549277.1:0-7706 GCF_000499425.1 Eimeria acervulina | reverse complement strand
GCTTCAAAGCGAGGAGTCCATCGGTCGCCTTTATTATATAGAAATGAGATAATGTCTGTCTTTCAGCAAGGAGTTAAGGGAGACTATCAAATAAATTATTTCTTTCTTTCTTTCTTTTTCTTCCTATGAAATCGCCTTCACAGCGAAGCAAAGTGTATAATATATACATATAAAAGGCCTCTCTGCTTTGTTTCACAGTTCTTTTCTGTATCTTTTTTGAATAATGAGGTGATGAAAGGTGTTAAGAGAGCCCTCAACCTTAGCAGAAGATCTTCTTGAATTACAGCTGCGTCAAGACAATTGCAAAAACTCTTAATAGAGAAGAAACTGCCCTCTTCTCTTTGGGTTTCCTGGATAAAGGAGCTTAAATGCCTGAAACTGATGAAAAGGCAGCCTGTCGTACCACAAACATACAACATACACGACAGTAGAAGAAATACTAAAGTGTGCTGTATATAC
This sequence comes from Eimeria acervulina, assembly GCF_000499425.1. Lineage (NCBI taxonomy): Eukaryota > Apicomplexa > Conoidasida > Eucoccidiorida > Eimeriidae > Eimeria > Eimeria acervulina. The sequence goes on along the minus strand of NW_013549277.1, from coordinate 7,247 downwards.
ACTGCACACTTTTGTACGCCTTCTGCAAGGAAAGCCAGCAACCAACCCTTCCTACGCACCTCCCAATGCATGCATTCATTACTTCACGCTATAGACATTTCTTGAGTAATGCATCAGCCCTATTTCATCAGCCTCCATTCAACTGGAACTATATAAATACCCTCAAATACACCGTGCAGCAAATGCAAATGCTGCAATAAAATACATATGCTGCGGCTAACAAAGGAAACCCCCAACCCTAATCGCTAAGCTAGCTCTCCCTTCTTGGGTGGAGAGGAAAGCTGAGAGGAAGGAGCCTCTTTTGTGTGTATTTGTTCATTTCAATGCTATAAGAAGAATGCAGGAAGCGTGAAGCTTGCAAGAAAGATGAATTTGAGTGTACATACAGCTCAAGCCAAGTAAGCGGTGCGTTGGAGAGCGGCGCGTCCGCTGCCCACTGGGGTATATTGCTGCAACACACTTGTGTGTAAATCCAATGAAATTCATCTCGTTTTAGTGATCTACTCGTTAGTAGACTCTAAATGGATGTAGAAGCTGCTTACTGGTGCTTCCTGCGCGGAGGGCTGTGCAAGTTCTGCAGAGAAGTGCAGGTGTGGGAATGGCTCGAGTCTGTTCTGGAATAAAGGAAGCAAAGATAGTAGCAACATTGAAAACAAGGCCCACTGGGGTATATTGCTGCAACACACTTGTGTGTAAATCCAATGAAATTCATCTCGTTTTAGTGATCTACTCGTTAGTAGACTCTAAATGGATGTAGAAGCTGCTTACTGGTGCTTCCTGCGCGGAGGGCTGTGCAAGTTCTGCAGAGAAGTGCAGGTGTGGGAATGGCTTGAGTCTGTTCTGGAATAAAGGAAGCAAAGATAGTAGCAACATTGAAAACAAGGTTTTTCATGAAGAAGCCATTCTGATTAAGCTGCTTATGCCGCTACCTCTATCGCATACTATGCTGTATACACCCCACGGCTCGACCAAAGCCAGCAGCAGAAGAAGGAAGGAGCTTGAGGAGAGTTTCTTACAAATAAATCCTTTGTTTCTACCGATTAAGCAGGTTTTCTTGTTCTTTGACTCATTTACTCCTAGACAAAGCTTGTTTTATTTTTTAAATACTACGCTTTCTTCCCTAAAGAGAGCAGTACAGCTGCTGCATCAGACGGTTGGCGGCTGGACTGGTTCTGCTTGTTGTTGCTGCGAGCGGAAGGAAGCAGAGGCCTGCTGCTGCAGCTTGTTTGCAGCATTTCTTCTTTAATTCTTCTTCTTCTGCTTCTGTCTCATCTCTGAAAACCCCTACCCATGCAGAAACGCTGTCAGCATGAACTGCAGCAGCAGCCTTTGCACAGGGGCCCCCTTCTGCTGCGGAGAGGCTGAGGACCCTTCGCTTACGGGGGCCCCCTATTGCTGCACCGCTTCTCCTTCTCCCCCTGATCAGCAGATAAAGGAAGCACCAGTCTCTCCCTTAGTTGTCCCAAAACCGAGTAAGGAAGCCCTTCCTGTTCCTTTGGCGCTGTCTTGCCTGACTGCTGCTGTTCGAAGCATGCATTTGCTGCTGCATATTGCACTCTTCTCTTCTTCTTGCATGCGTCTGTGTGCTTACATCTTTGCGTTGTGCTGCTGCAGCTTCCCTAGAGGCAGCAGCAGAAGAAGAGGGCCTCTTCCTCTCAGACGGATCCCCAGCAGCATCATTGGGCGCCTCTTGGAGCAGCAGCAGCAGCAGTGAGGGGCCCCCAGAGGGGCCCCTTGAGAAGCCTGAAGAGGCCTTTGGCGTTAAGTTTGAACAGCTGCTGGGGCCCCCCCCGTTGCTGCTGCACTCAGTTGTGCCCAGCACCTCTGCAAGCAGCGGGGCCTCTCTTGCAAGCGAGAGTGATGATAGCTTCTCTCAGGCTGCTGCAGCATCTGCATCTGCTTCTGCTGCAGTTTCTGCTTCTTCTTCTTCTGCTGCTTCGGTTTTATCTCCCCCCAGGGGCCCCCAACAACAGCCACAAGCCCCCAGTAATGCATGCACTGCTGCTCCTCCAGGCGAAACACTGTATGCTGAACTGAAAACCTTTGAGCTGCTAACACACTTGAGGGCTGTTGCAAGACGCTGGGCACTTCATCATGACAATTTCTTCTTTCATTGGGACAGGCTCTGCGCAGAGTGGAAGCTTAAACGAACAACAGGCGTTCAGGGGGGCCCCCAGGGGGCCCCCCTGGGGGGCCCCTCACAGGGGCCCCCTACGCACCCGCAGCAGAGTGCTCTCTATGACCAAGGGATTGATGATGTAGCGAGCGACGCACAGCAGCAGCAGCAGCAACAGCAACAGCAGTTTGTGGGGCCTCAGACAGACGAGGCTTATAGAGACACCGTAGATATACTCTGGTAAGAAACTCTGTTGCTACATATAACACGAAAAACCCTAAACCCTAAACCCTAAACCCTAGGAGTGTTGTTTGTCAAGCATCATCATAGGGCTGAGGCAGCAGCACGGGGCGTAGCAGCAGAAGATGCAGCAGCAAGTGCAGCAGCAAGCGCAGCAACAAGTGCAGCAGCAGCAGCAGCAGCTGCTGCTGCTGCTGCTGCGGGTTGATAGACCTTGCAGTGTAGAAACCCTCGGGGCATATGGGGGCCCCCAGGGGCCCCTGAGTGATCTAAGCACATGTAGGGGGAGGGCTGCCGTTTGCTTTTGTATACTTTTGCTGTTGTTGCTGGTGCTGCTGAATTTGCTGCTGCTGCTGCTTCTGCTGTTGCTGTTGCTTTTGCTATGGCTGCTGTTTGTCTTGCTGCTGCTGCTTTGTCTATTCTTCTGTTTGTACGATTACTGCTTTATTTGACCTGCATTTATTTAATAATAATAAAACACATTACTTATTATTATTTTGCTTATATTTTTTTTTAGTATTAATGTAGTACGGTGTATACATTGTAAAAATATTATTTCTAATTATTATTTGCATACTTTTTTAATAATGATTGCGTTTTATAATAATAAAACAATAGGAATAATAATAATATAAATGTTTTAAATCATAATATTATGTTTTTTTTGTTTTTGTTTGTGTGTACGTACGCAGCTCGTCTCTGCCGCAGATTGCAAATACTTCTTCTCACGGATTTGTAGGGCTGCACGGGCCCCTCTTGTTTGTATTGCTGCAGCAATTAGATACACGTCGCAGCTGTATAGACAGCAGTTACTCCCCACTGCTTCACTTTCTAGAGGCCCCTTTTGCTGCTTCTGCTGCTGCTGCTGCATCGAGCGGTGCATGCAGCAGCTCAAGAACGCTCTCCCTTGAAGACAATATGCCAGATGATGGGGGCCTCAGGGGGCCCCCTACGCTTTCAGGATTAGGGGGCCCCCATCAGGGGCCCCCCAATGCCTTGCATGCGTTCCAGGGGCCCCTCAACTCTTTTGAATGTGGGGGCCCCCTGGATACTGCAGCAGGGGCCCCCACATATCAGGCTGCTGCGAGTTCGCCAGCTTTTCCTGCTGCTGCTGCTGCTGCTGCTGATGAAACAAAGGCCTTTAATGATTCGGGGTGCAGCAGCAGCATATGCTGCTGCAGGCGCCCAACCAGGCCGCTCAATAGCTGCAGCTGCTGCAGCAGCAGTAGCAGCAGCTGCTGCTGCAGCTGCTGCTGCTGCTCGGAAGGTCAAGAGGCCTTTCATAGAGACTTCAGACCTTCCTTTCAGGGGCCCCCTGCGCATTACAGCGGGGAAGAGGGGCCCCTGTGCAGCAAACCCCCGGGGGCCCCCGCAGCAAGCCCTGTCGTTTGTCGTTGCTGGATTACCATCAACAGCAGCAGCAGCAGCAGCAGCAGCAGCAACAGCAACAATGTATTCTCAGTGAAGGGGACAATAACTGGGGCTTGTGCATGCGCAGCTTTTCAGCAGCAGCAGGAAATCTCCTCTGCTGCTGCATTCGGGTTGGGGGCCCTTGCAGCTGGCTGTGCACATGCAGTAAGGAGACAGTTCAGCTCCTGCAGCAGCTCCTGCAGCAGCAACGGCTTGAATGTTTCTCCTGCTGCTGCTGCTGCACAGCAGCAGCAGCAGCAGCAGCAGCAATACCCCCTTCTTCCGGCCTTAGGGTCAGCCACTGGGGCCCCTGGAGCAGCTTCTCCGGGTGAGAAGGGGGCCCCCTTCTTTTTGAGGGGCCCCCAGATGACTTCAGGGGCCCCGCGTTTTATTCACAGAGATAGCAGCAGCAGCAGCAGCTGCAGCAGCAGCGAAGCGCTCCTGCGGGAGCAGCAAATGAGCTGTGATCGGCTGCTGCCCACAATGGGCGCTACACATACACTGCAGGGGGAGCCCTGCCTCAGCAGCAGCAGCAGCTGCAGCAGCAGCAGCAATGAGGCGGGGGCCCTATCTACTCAATGTGAAGGGGGCGTCTGGACCCTCTGCCACCCCCCAGCGACCCCTTGGCTGCAGACCTGGCATTCGAATACGCATGCAGCAGCAGCAGCAGCAGCAGCAGCAGCAAAGCTGCAGCCTCCTAACGGATTGCAGCAGCAGCAGCAACAGCAGCAGCAGCAGCAACAGCAACTGGAAGAATGTGAAGATTCCTGCTTCAAGGCTCGACAGAGAGCGCTGCATCCTAGGCAGTTCCAAGAGCAGCAGCATCAGCAGCCGCAGCAGCAGGACCAGCAGCAGCAGCAGCAGCAGCATTTGGTGCAGCAGCAGCTGCATCAGCAACACCATTTGCAGCATTTGCCTCTTCACCACAAGCAGCAACACGCAATGGAGCCACAGGAGCACCCGCAGCCGCAGCAGCTGCTGCTGCAGCAGCCGCACCAGCAGCAGCAGCAGCAGCAGCAGCTGTCCGCTGCTGCTCCTGGGTCAGAGGGCCCCCTCTTCTGCGGGGTTGCTGCTGCAGTTGTAGAGCCTGTCTCCTTTGACACGCACTCAGGAGGAGACCGCAGCTTTCCTTTGCTTGAGGGTATGGAGACGCAGGCTTACGGGGCTGCAGCAGCGCAGCAGCAGCAGCAGCAGCAGCAACAGCAGCAGCAGCAGCAGCAGGAACAGCAGCAGTTTTCTGCAGTTGCTGCTGCAGCATCCACCTGGCAGGAAGGTGTACATCCTATGACGCAGGAAGAGCAGCAGGGGGCCCCCGGCTGGTGGGGGGCCCCCAGCAGCAGCAGCTGCATAGAGGTAGCAGCAGAGACAAAAGAAGAAGAAGAAGAACAGATAGAAAGGAGGTGCTCAGCAGATGCTGCTGCGGCAAAAGGGCCCCTAGAACAAATGCAAGGAGTAAGCAACATATAAACCACAATACTGAAAGCCCAGTGTGCTGCTGCTGCTGCTGCTGCTGCTGCTGCTGCCGGTGCTGCTGGTGGTGCCGCTGCTGTTGCTGCCGTTGCTGCTGCTGCTGCTGCTGCTGCTGCCGGGAGGAACCCAGAGACAGAGAGACAAATAGATAGATAGATAGCAGATAGAAATATATATATATATATATAATATAGACAAAGAGATGCAGCAAGAAAGGAGAAGAGACACCGCAAGAGAGCGGAGACAGCGAGACAAATGATGATAGTTTTTTTGCTGTTTATTTGTGCGGCATATTCAGGACCTGCTGGATGCAGCAGCAGCAGAAGCAGCAGGAGGAGCAGCAGCAGGAGGAGGAGCAGCAGGAGGAGGAGCAGCAGCAAGCGCTGGGGGAGTGTCTGTACACCGGGGTAGTAGTTCAAGGCTGCATATAGGGGCTTCGTCTGTTGTAGGGGCCGCCCCTGGTGGAGGGTGTGTGGGGCCCTCTGGTGCTGCTGCTGCTGGGAAGCTGCTGCAGCGAGCAGCAAGAAAAACAACACATATAGTTGTAGACGACGGAGGCTTGCGTCTGTCTTTCATCGCTCGTAAAGGAGTATACTACGACAAACGCAGAAAACTTTGGCGGGCGAATTGGAAGGAGAACGGACGCATACACACCAAGGGATTCTCTGTCAACGGTCTGCTGCTGCTGCTGCTGCTGCTGCTGCTGCTGCTGCTGTCTTGCTGCTGCTGCTGATGTCTTGCTGCTGCTGCTGATGTCTTGCTGCTGCTGCTGCGGTGTTGATGCTGATGCTGCGGTGTTGATGCTGATGCTGTCTTGCTGCTGCTGCGGTGTTGATGCTGCTGTCTTGCTGCTACTGCGGTGTTGATGCTGCTGTCTTGCTGCTGCTGTCTTGCTGCTGCTGCTGTTGCTGGTGCGGTGTTGATGCTGCTGATGTGTTGATGCTGTCGTGCTGCTGCTGCTGTATCGATGCTGTAAACTGTGGTGCTGCTGCTAGTGTACTGCTGCTGCTGCTTTTTTCTGCTGCTTTAGCAGCTTTAGCTGCAGCTGATAGTAGATGGATATTGTTTTGTTTGTTTTTTTTTGTTTTTGCGCAGACTTTGGTAGCCACCATGCAGCACGGGGTAAAGCAATTGAGTTTAGGATTAAGAAAGAGCAAGAGATTGATGCATACTCTCACAACAGAAGCCCACGACCTTCATTTTGTAACTCAAGAATCTTCTTATCAAACAATTGGGGGCCCCCTGTGGGGAAACAGCAGCAAAAGGGGGGGCCCCGCTGCTGCAGCAGGCTGCAGCAGAAACCCTAACGCAAGATAACTCTCAAGTTTAGTTGCATGCAGTAGCAGCAGCTGCTGCAGCTGCTGATGCTGATGCTGCTGCTGGTGTTGCTGTTGTTGTTGTTGCTGTTGTTGTTGCGGCTGCTGTATGCTGCTGCTGTGGCTGATGCTGCTGCAGCTGCTGGTGATGCAGCTGCTGCTGCAGAGGCTGCTGCTGCTGCTGCACAGTCTTTGTATCGGAGTTTTTGTCTTGGGATATTTTCTGCGTTTTATTGTTTATACAGCAAACAAATAATAAAAAAGACAAAGAGAGACAGAGAGACAGGCATAGAGATATAGAAACGTAAAAAGGTGAAGATATAGAAAGAAAGATAATTAGAGACAGAGACAGATAATTAGAGACAGAGACAGAGACAGAGACAGAGACAGATATAAATAGACACAGATATGGAGACAGGGGTACAGATATGTAGAGGTAGAGACAGAGGGCATGCATATATATATATATATATATATATTTATTTATTTATTTATTTATTTTATACAAACATAAATATATTTACATGTGTATGTAAAGGAAGAAATATGCCTACATGAAAACGCGAGACTAAATATAATCTGAACCTGCATATATATATATATATATATATATATTACATCTATATATATGTATATATATATATATATATATTACATCTATATATATATATATGTATATATATATTACATCTATA
>NW_013549278.1:5000-7891 GCF_000499425.1 Eimeria acervulina | reverse complement strand
TCCTGCAGAAGAAAGGGTGTGCTGGTGTATCTACGCATATATATATATATATATATATATATTACGTACAGTGCACGTGCATGCACATAGAAGCAGTGCCTATACACCCCAGCTCTCAGCAAACCGCTCTACTCCCTCTAAGAAGAAGATAATGCTAAGACAGGGTTTTAGAGTCGCCTCAAAAGATACGGATAAGATTACTTGGGAGAAGGCAGTCTAACAGAGAAACCCCTGCTACGCCTCGCATCTCCCAGTGTAAGCAAAGTGTGATGTCTAAAGATGTTCCTCAGCTGGTGCGCTGTATATATATAATATATATAATATATATTATATATATAATATATATAATATATAATATATATACTATATATATTATACACGTATATTACATATATACATTATATATAATATATATATATAATATATATAATATATAATATATATATACTATATATATTATATACGTAGATTACATATATACATTATATATACATTATATATATATTATATATATTATATACAATACAGTATATAAGCCAATCAGCACATATGAAGCAAGGCCAGCGCTCTTTAAGCGAGGGCTTCATGCAGCACTGTACAAGCACTGAAGAGGCAGACAGCCCCCTATTCACTTCAGCAACTTCTCACCGCCCTCTACCGCTCAGCTACAAGCGGCTAGCTGTGGCTAGCTGCAGCTAGCTGTGGCTAGCTACAGCTAGCTATGGCTAGCTACAGCTAGCTGTGGCTAGCTGCAGATTATATATAGGCTTGTCCACATTGAAGGGATATAGATATGCTAGCTGGTGTAGCCCCTCGGGGCCCCACACCCGCATGCAGCCCCATGAATAGGCTTGCATGCAAGCCCCAGAGAGGGGTGCATGCAGATGCTACCGCAGTCTGTATTCCCTTTGCTGCACGGTGGTAGCTGTCTCCTTTCTTCTCTTGGTGCTGCTGGTGCTGCTGCTGCTGTTGCTGCTGTTGCTGCTGCTGCACATTACCTTGCGGTGTCTCTTCACCTCCTAGGCAGGAGACAGCACGCTGACGTTGAAGCGGAGACCGAGAGCTGCAGCCCCCTACGTTGAAGGGGCTTCAAAGGAGACATTCTTCTGTCTCTTTGTGTTAATCCTGCTGTCTCTCTCGGGTTTAAGTGCCTCTGATGCATGCGTAAGATGCATGCATGTAGACAAACTTCAAACATTAGGGGGCCTTGCGCTGTCTGTACAGCAGCGGCTGGCTGTAAGACAAACCCCACCGGGGAGGCAGCTGCTCCCCTTCTCCTGATTCTGCATCTGCTGCTGCTGCTGCTGCTGCTTCGGCAGCAGCAGCAGCAATAGCAGCAGCAGATGCAGGCTCCAGATGTATCCACGACCCCTCCAACCGCCAGAGAGGATGAGCAGCTGCTGACCTCAAGCCCTGTACATACACCGCAATATACACACCCCACAACGCACATGCATGCAAATCTAGCGTAGACACAAAACCCTGAGACTGCTGCTGCTGCTGCTGTTGGTGCTGTTGTTGTTGCTGCTGCTGTTGCTGCTGTTGCTGCTGCTGCTGTTGCTGCCGCCAGCTGTCTTTTTTAAAAGAGAGACAGCAAAAGAAATATATGCATGAATGCATGCATGCAACGGTGTCTAAATACGTGCAGTTGGTTCATGCACATGCAGCCCCAGGCACCGCCTTAGCAGCAGCAGCAGCAGCAGCAGGAGCAGCAAGAGATGAAGCATTGAGTAGAATAGAAGCAGCATGCGCAGCAGCAGCAGTAATATCAACAGCAGCTTACAGGGTGGATTCTATGATGTCTCCATATTGAAGGCGCAGCGTGCTGCTGCTGCTGCTGCTGCTGCTGCTGCTGCTGCTGCGGGTTTGCTGCAGCACCAGAGGAGACAGCAGGCATCGGAGACAGCCCCCGTTCATAGAACAAAAACTCAGGAGATGCAGCAGCAGCAGCCGGCAGATGCGGTAAGGCCTCAACCAGCAGCCACGCGCCCCCCAGAACCTCCTCATTGAAAAATGCTCTCACCCCTGAGACAGACAGACACCTGAAGCAGCAGCAGCAGCAGCAGCAGCAGCAGCAGCAGCAAAAATGGTTGAGAGGAGATAGACGAATTCCACAGCGGAGATAAAAGGAGACAAAAAAGATAAAAGAGACAAAAGGAGACAAAAGAGATAAACGAGATAAATAAAGGAGACAGAGGAGACAGAGGGGACAAAAGAGACAAAAGAGACAAAGGAGACAAAAGAGACAAAAGAGATAGACGAGATAAATAAAGGAGACAAAGGAGATAAAGGAGATAAATAAAGGAGACAGAGGAGACAGAGGAGACAGAGGAGACAAAAGAGACAAAGGAGACAAAAGAGACAAAAGAGACAGAGGAGATAAAGGAGATAGAAAGCGACAAAAGAGATGAAGTGAGACAAATGAAGATAAAAGAGACAAAGGAACTAAAAGGAGACAAAAGAAGATAAAAGAGACAAATGAGATAACAGAGACAAATGAGACAAAAGGAGACAAAAGAAGACAAAAGAAGACAAAAGGAGACAGAAGAAGACAAAAGGAGACAAACGGAGACATATATAAAATAGTTAGAAAAGACAAAGGAGACAGAAGAAGAAAAAAGAGACAAAGGATACAAAGGAGATAAAGGAGACAGAAGAAGATGAGAGGCGACATAAATAAAAGAGTTAAAAGAGACAAAGGAGACAGAAGAAGATGAAAGGAGACATATAAAAGATATAAAAGAGACAAAGGATACAGAAGAAGACAAAAGGAGACACAACTAAAAGATATAAGAGACAAAGGAGACAGAAGAAGATGAGAGGAGACACATAAAAGATATAAAAGAGACAAAGGAGACAGAAGAAGAGTTAAAAGAGACAAAGGAGAGGCC
>NW_013549278.1:0-2500 GCF_000499425.1 Eimeria acervulina | reverse complement strand
GCTGCTGCTGTCTGCTGCTGTAGACAGACGCAGCAGCACCCTTTGTTTTATCATCATAAACAAAGTTACGTCTAATTCACCCATACAGAACGGCGTCTGTAGATTTGCTGCTTTGCTGCACTCAAAGAAATCTGTTAAATCAGCAGGAGCTGAAGGGGGCCCCCATTGGGGGCCCCCCTCACCACCTGGGGGCCCCCTTACTGGGGGCCCCCTACGCCCCCTGCTTGCTGCCCATACACCCGAGAATACTAAATATATCAAATGCAGCATCGCGTGAGTTGGAGATTGAATGTGAACCTGCAAATAAACACAAAGACAGACAATATACATATATATATATATATATAAATATATAAATATATATATATATATACATATATATATACATATATATATACATATATATATATTTATATATATACACTGTAGGGGTATATTATATAAATGAATAAATAAGTAAATAAATAAATATATAAATATAAATATAAAGATATATATATAATGCATCCTCAGTCCAAATAAAGGCAACAGAAAGAAAGACAGAGGGAGACAAATAGGCGGAAAGGCAAACTGCTGCTGCTGCTGCTGTTACTGTTGCTGCTGCTGCTGTTGAGACCCCACAGCAGCAGCAGGAGAGAGAGACAGGGCGATGAGGCTGGAGGAGACACGAGAGAGGTGGGGACAAAGTAAGGAGACAAAGAGACACCCCAGAGAAGAAGAAGACATATAAGCAGCAGCAGCAGCAGCAATAGCAGCAGCAGCAGCAACAGCAGCAGCAACAGCAGCAGCAGCAACACAATAAAAGGCTTGCCTTTGCCGCTGCCGCTTGCATATCGACGCTAACAGAGACACTCGCACTGCTGAGAGCTGCTGTACGTAGCGGCTGCAGCAGCAGCACAACAGACCGCAGCAACCCCACCCATAAACACACTCCTCTGTCTCCCTTTTAGAGACACTTTATGCTGCTGGCCTCCACAGCAACAGCAGCCGCTGCAATTAGGGTTTGATGTTCATACCGAGGGTTTAAAATGAGGGTTTAGAACGAGGGTTTAGGGCTTGCTATTAGGGCTTAGGACGAGGTTTAGGGCTTGCTATTAGGGCTTAGGACGAGGATTTAGGGTTTGCTGTTAGGGTTTAGGACGAGGGTTTGGATGTAGGGTTGAGGATGAGGGTTTAGGGTTTAGGGTTTGCATACATCAGAGAGCATCTCTATAACAGTGTGAAGAAAGAAAGAGATGCCGACAAGGGCTTTAATACGCTCATTAACTCTCTTCTCCCCGCGTCTCCGCCCTTTGCTGCCTCTACTCCCGCTGCTGCTGCTGCTGCTGCTGCTGCTGCTGCTGCTGGGGGCTGGGTGTAGGAAAGGAAGCTCAGGATACACCCAAAAGGTTGCTTCTGCTTTGTGCACGCCCTTGGGGTTTCTTCGGTCTATAAACAATTCGCATAAAGTGCTGCAGGGGCCCCCCTTAGGAGGCGACACTGCAGCAACAGGCGGTAGCGAGTCCCCTCCAGCTGCTGCTGCTGCTGCTGCTGCTGCTGCTGCTGCAGGAGTTTCAGTTGGCTTTGGAGGAAGGAAGGGGTTGTGAGTAGGGAGAGACAGAGACAAAGCGTTTGCAAGCCGGAGTGTCTCCGCAGCAGGCAGCAAGGAGACACTTCGCCAGCTCAGCCGCCACTTCTCTTCTAACGGCAGCACCGCAAAAGGCAGCCGCTGCAGCGAAGCTGAGCGATTGCACAGAGGCCCTACTAAAGGAGATGCTACCTGCAACACACACGCAATCAGCTAGCTAGCTAGCTAGCTACACAGCTACCTCCCTAGCTAGCTAGCTAGCTGTTTGTGTAGCTAGCTCGCTGGCTAGCTAGCTAGCTACACAAACAGCTTGCTACCTAGCTAACACACCAGCTAGATGAACATCTGGCTAGCTAGCTAGCTAGCTAAACGTCTGACGCAGCATCCTATTGGCTAGCTGTTTGGCTAGCTGCCTCGCTAGCTAGCTGCATAGCTAGTTAGCTACATAGGTAGCTAGCTAGCTAGCTAGCTGTTTGGGTAGCTGTGTGTGCGTACGACAAGGACGAGGCGGCTGGGTGTGAAGCCCTGCAAGAAGGCAGCAAATTGTTTAGGAGAGACAGATGAGAAGAGAAACCCTTCTTGAAATACACGTCCCTTGGCCTCTGTGCGTAGTGCTGCAGCAAGAGCAGCAGCTTCTTGAAGAGGAGACAGCTGAAGAAGCAGGGATGGATATTGAATAAACTTTTCTGAGGTAGAAGGAGACAAAGAGACAGCCGGAGACAGCCCAGAGCCCCCGTATGCTGCTGCTGTTGATAGACCAGACAGCGATGGAGACAGCGAAGGCCTTCGCCTCTCTTGCAGCTCAAACGCTGTCTCCTCTGCTGCTAAGCGCTGTGCTATAAACCCCCAGTGCTCTTCTGCTGCTGCTAGCTGCTTTAACAACCTAACAAACAAACAACACACACACTTACAGCCATATATATATATATATAT
>NW_013549279.1:0-7793 GCF_000499425.1 Eimeria acervulina | reverse complement strand
AATACCCTATAACTTTATCTAATTTGAAAGCTAATTCTTCTCTTTCTTCTTGTTGTTGTAATGTCTTTAGATCTACTCCTTCAGGTGCAGGTAATAAGAAATAGAAGGGCACTTTATCTCCTTGGGGTGTACGTAGACCTGCCCATACAGTTTTGATCTTTTTATCTTCTCCTTCTTCATATAACATAGGGCCGAACTCTAAGCACCCATCTTGATGCTCATGGTGAGGCTTTTTATATTCAAATTGGCATTTATCTTTTCCAAATCCATATCCAAAAGATTGTTGTAAAATATCTGCAAGCTGTTGTTCTTCTTCTTCTGCAAAAAGTCTTCTACCAAATACACCTTGAGGGTTATACCCACCACAATCTGTAGGAACAACAGCTCCAATAGGTTCCAGTTTCATTTGATCTGCACTGCGTACATCTAACGGCCCGACTTTATATTGTCTATAAGCACCTTCTCTTTCTACACATGTACCAACACGAACACGAGCGAAGCGCTTAGGAGGAGGAGCACCTTTATCGAGGTGTTCAATGATTTTGGGTTTATCTATGAAGAGATTAATGCGGTAAATACCTTCAATATTGAGCTGTCTTTGTTTATTCATGAATTCACGCACGAGGAATTCTTCAGTTGATGTCAAAGGATCAAACAATGTCGGTTTATCTGCTACTTCTAATTCAGGGGGTTCAACAGGCATATCACAGAAACGGCCAAATGATGTTACTTCAAGAGCTTTCTTCCACATCTGTGCATCTGTCATTTCTGCACTTCCTCCTCTTGAAGTTGCGAAACAATAAATAGTATATCGAGTATTAGGTGGTACCCCGCGAATTTCAAGCTCTGTCTTCTTACCTGCTTCTTCTATATCTGCTGTTGCACCTACTCTACGTACATCTTCTCTACTAGGAAATGCACTTCCAGCCATAGCAGCACCACACCAAACTTTAGCAGGTGTATCTGTTTGAACAGTAACACGAAATCCTTTTTGAAAAGCTTTATAAGATACTATAGATAGATCAGGAACTTTACTTTGTGTTTCAGCAGAAAATACAAGATCTTTTACCTTTTGAAGGCTTATACCATTACCTTTAGGAAGTGCTGTATCTTGTGTATAACAATAAACATTATATTGTGTATCTGGATGAAGCCCACTTAGAGTAAGTGTATGCCATACACCTTCTTCTCCTTCTAAAATTTGAATTTTATTTCCTTTCTTTATCTCTGCAACTGCAGGGGTTTCTTCTGCACCTGCTTCTGCTTCTTTTTTTGTATCTCTTGCTAAACACCAAACCGTTGCAGGCTCGTCTGTAGCTAGACGAACAACAACTTCATTTAAATGAGATTCAGATCCCTGTATAGACAGCTGAGGTGGAGTGCTGTCAGTGGTAACAGCCATACGAGAGGCAGCAACTTGTGCATCATCCATATGCTGTCCTTGTGCTGCTGCTGCTGCTGCTGCTGCTGCTGCACCACCTGCTGCTGCTGCGTTTTGTAGACTTGCTGTGGATGCCTCTGCATAACAATAGACATTATATGTGGTATTAGGATGAACAACTCTTCTGCTGTTTGGTTTGTTTGCAATCTCCATACGAAGTACTTCTCCTGCATGACTTGTGGGGTTCTGGGATCGGATCCCATATCTTTTAAGGACCTCAACAGTAGGTGGTGGTGTACCTGCTTGTGCAGCCCCACACCATACATGCATGCGGGGTTCAGCAACTTGTATTTGAAATCCTATTCTTTCTTCAGAGCCTTCTACTCTTTGAATTTGCACAAGACCTATATTTAATTTATATTTTTTTTCAGCACCATCAAAATCTTCTCCAAATGTTACATGATCTCCAAAGAAACGAAACTCTAATCGAGACTTATTCCACCCGTCACCATATTTATCTCGAAGAACAACAGTATAATTACCATATCGAGGTACACAGCAAGGAACCCATCTTCTCTGCATGCTACTAATTGAATAGCCTTTTCCTGCACAAGAGACAGCACCTTCAACAAACCATTGTTTATCTTCAGCATAATCTCCTGTAATAAGTCTTACTTCACCACATATGAATTCTTGTTGTAAGACATCTCTTAGTATTTGTTCAGGACATTTCCCCGATATAATTCTTATATCATCTATTGCAATATCACTCTTCTCTCCAAATCCAGCAAGTGCTTCTATTACAAGTTGTTGTGCTGTATAACCATCTGAAGAAAATTCAAAGCCTCCTTCAAGCCAGTCGTCTCCATGATCGCCTACACGAAGTAAATAAGGCTTACCCCAATCGCCTAGAGCTTCATTATCACCATCTAAACTTCTCATATAAACACGTAAAGAATTAATATCATCACCGTACATATGATACCAGAAACGAAAGCAATATAAACCTTTTGGATATATCTGTGCAGGAGCTAATAAAGATGCACTTTCACCTAACATATACCCTGGAGAATTCATCACAAGATAGTGTCCTCGTTTACCTTCTCTTCTACCGTATGTATGATCAAATGAAGGCCCTGTACCTGCTGTCTCTGTTGCACCTGAATTTCGTCTCCACTGCAGACTTAAACGAGGGTCTACAACAAAAGACATTAAACCGCACATCCCCTCTTCAAAATCGCACTCCAAAAGCTCATCGCCAACATCTGCAATACATACACATAAAACAATAATTATATATATCTATTAATAATAATATATATTATATATATATTATATATTATATCATATATATGCAAATATATAAACACCCTTCATTATCTAACAGAAAGAAAGAGAGACAGACAGAGAGAAATAAATAAATAAATACATGCATAAACACATAAATAAATAAATAAATTAAATAAAATAGAGATATCAGAAAGATATGTTTGCATGCATACAGGCGGGTAAGCAGCCACATAAACAAAATAATCACAGCCGGGTAATAAAAGAAGTAGCAGAAAGAGACAGATAATGCAAGGAGACAACATAATAATAATAAAAATAATAATAATAAAAGAAGAAGGAGGCGGACAATGCAAGGAGACAAAATAATAATAATAAAAATAATAATACAGACAATAAAAGAAGAAGGAGACAGATAATAAAAAGAGACAAAATAATAATAATAATAAAAGGAGACAGATAATAAAAGAAGACAAAAGTAGTAATAATAATAATAAAAGGAGACAGATAATGGAAGGAGACACAATAATAATAATAATAACAACAACAATAATAATAACAATAATAATAACAATAATAACAACAACAACAACAACAACAATAATAATAATAATAATAATAATAAAGGAAGACAGACAACGCAAGGATTTCAAATAAAAATAAAAATAAAAATAAAAATAATAAATAAAAGAAGAATGCTTACTAAGGATGCCTGCTTTATAATGATATTCTTTTGCAGATGGGCTGTCTCCTTTGGAAGCTAAGTAAGGTGCATAGCAAATAGTAAAGAGGTTAGCTTGTATAGGTCCTAGCTCAAAGACAGGTAGCTGAGTATTAGTTTGTTGAGGGCGTATCTGAATATTAAATGTTGCAGCAGCAGAGCTGTTGATATGTCTGCTGCTGTAAACAACTTTTGCGTTTTGAAGGGATGGCGGAGGGCATTCTTCTCGTCCTTTTAAAACAACAATGCTGTCTCTAGCTTGAAGCCCGAACCCAGCAACAATTAAACTGCAAGGTCTTCCTAATCTGCATGCATAATGCTGAGATTGAACAGGAGACACTTCAATTAATGAAGGGACACCTGATCCTTCTGGAGATGTATCTAATAAGAACGCTCTGCTGCCTCCTCCTGTAGGGCAGCTTCCTCTGTCATTCATCTCTGCTGGAGTTTGGTCAGGGCTTGTATAAACATATGTCTTGCATTCTTGAGGGGCAAGGCGTCGGGGTCGCTGCTGCACTTGCTGCTGCACTTCCTGCTGCACTTCCTGCTGCACCTGCTGTTCCTGCTGCTGCGCGGGTTCATCCTGCTGATGATTCTGCTGCTGCTGCTGGAAAGGAGTTGTTGCTGCGCTGGAAGGGCTGCTGCTGTTGCTGCTGCTGCTGTTGGTGCTGCTGTTGCTGCTGCTGTTGCTGCTGTTGCTGCTGCTGTTAGCTGCAGGAGCAGCAGCAACAGCAACGCTAGAGACAGCAGCAAAGGCAGGGGCAGTGATTAAGAGGAGACAGCCCAGTGCAAGCACAAAGAGAGACAGTAAAAAATAACAACCTGAGCAACGAGCAGCAGCTCGTCTATCCCTCTCTATTATTACTACCATTGTTGCTAGCTGCTGAAGAAGCACTCAAAGGAGGAGACAGTAAAAAAGAATAAGAGAGACAGAGAGATAAACAGAGGCACCCAGAAAGATATTGTTATTAAATGCAGCACTAAATGCTGCCTTCGGGGCCCTTATAATATTACTCTTCAAATTAGAGACCCTCGAGTAAACAACTTCAAGAAAATTACAAATGCAAAAAGTAGAATGCTCTTGCTGCTGCTGCTGCTGCTGCTGCTGCTGCTGCTGCTGCTGCTGTTCCTGCTGGTGCTGCTGGTGCTCAACCTCATATGTAGAAGGAGCTGTATGCCTGTAGACGCTGTCTGCTGTTTTGCTGCTGCTGAATACCTGTAAAGAAAGAAAAAGAAAGTAAGACAAACACAAACGCATGCATGCATTTATTTTAAAGATATATTTGTTTAAATTACTTTATATAGATATAAAGATATAATTATATTTTATTATTATTTACTTATTCACTTGCATAGGCCTCGATAGACTGCGCGTTCCTGAGTTTGTTGTTAGGCGCTGCTCGCTGCTATAAAAACATCTTTTAAACGAAGAAACAAAGAATAAATATATTAATTAATTAATATTTAATTATTTTAATATATTTATATCAAAGATATATACAAATATATATATATATATATTTTACCTGTGAGGCGCTGGAGGGTAGCCTCCTCACGCCTGCAGGTCTAACCACATGTGCAGTAGAGATGCTATTTGATTAGACGGAGTGTATCTCTTATATTTTTTAATCTTTAAAGGCAAACAAAATATGAAAATAAAGAAATAATTTAATAATTTCGCTGAAAAAAGAACGAACGCCAGCAGCAGCAGCAGCACAGCAGCAGCAGCAGCGACGACAGCTAGTAGGCGTGCGATAGGTAAGGGGGCGAAGGAGCTTCCTTACTTTCACTCTTTCTTATTGAAATAATTATATATTTTATTTATTTAATTCAATTTAATTTATTTATTTACTCTTTTAACAAAGTTTTCAGAAGGAAATTCTACAAACTACCACCGCAGCACCCCACAGCAGCTGGCTTCTCTTGCTGCAGTCTTGTGCAGCAACAATAAGAAACAAAGAAACGAAGGCTATAATTAAATTGTTATTAATTGTAAATGTTAAAAAATATATTAATTAATTCAAATAATTAATTTTATTTTTATTAATACTCAGATTTATCTCTGCTTTTTCTCTCAATCTACACACTCGAAGTCTCCATCGCTATCAAATCCTTTCATTGTCTCTGTTGTTTATATAAACAATATTATATATAAACAAAACAAATAAAAACAAAGATATTATAAAATAATTAATTTTTTATTTTTGTTTATTTTAAATTTAAGCGACAATTAAGATGTATTTCTCTTTTTTCGGCTGACTTCAACAGACAACAGATTATAAGCAAATATTACATTATATTATATACTTGTTGTTTATTTTGTTTACATATTATTTATTTTGTTTAAATATTATTTATTTTATTTAAAAATGTTTGTTTTATTTCAATAAACCTTGTTGTTTTATTTTTTTCACCTTAATACTCTTCTCGGTTTCATGAAGTTT
Source organism: Eimeria acervulina (assembly GCF_000499425.1). Lineage (NCBI taxonomy): Eukaryota > Apicomplexa > Conoidasida > Eucoccidiorida > Eimeriidae > Eimeria > Eimeria acervulina. Next base: position 1,960 of record NW_013549279.1, on the reverse strand, counting down.
TTCTTCATTTAGACAATTTATTTAACTCATTAGAAATAATCAATTAAATATTTATTTTATTTATTTAAGTCATTAGAAATAATCAATTAAATACTTATTTTATTTATTTAATTCGTTAAAAAGAATTAATTAAGTATTTATTTTATTTAAGTCATCAAAAAGAATTGAATAATATTTACTTCAACCCATTAGACATAATAAAATAATATTTATTTTATAAAATAATATTTATTATATTTTATAAAATAATATTTATTTTACTTAATTCTTTTTCGTTGTTTATTACATCAAATCGCCTTTGATTTTATGCATTTGCTGTTTATTATATTTATTTTGTTTTGTTCATTTTAATTATTCTGTTTATTTCTTTAAAGGGGTGTTTGTTATAGTTGTTGTTTATTTCATGCAAACCCTAAACCCTAAACCCTAAACCCTAAACCCCAGAGTGATCGACGCAAATTACTTTCAACGGGGGCGGAGGTCCCCTAAACCCTAAACCCTAAACCCTAAACCCTAGCCACTAAACCACTGAACCCTAAACCCTAAACCCTAGCCACTAAACCACTAAACCCTAAACCCTAAACCCTTAACCCTAACAACTGAACCCTAAACCCTGAGTGCCTTGCTTCAAAGGAGAAGATAAAACTCTTCTTCTTGTTAATTTTTAGGGTTTAGGGTTTTAGGGTGGTTTTCTTTGCAAGAGAAATAATAATAATAGTAAAAATAAAAATAATAGTATAATAATAATAATATTAATTATTATTATTATTATTAAGAAAGAGAAGAAATAATAAGAGTTATAATGTAACACAAATAATAATATGTGCAAGAAGATAAGCTTCTTTATAGTTGGTAGTTGAATGACTATACACCTCTTTATCTTACCTCATACAAGCAAACCCTGCCTCATCTAACAAACCCTAAACCCTAAACCCTAAACCCTAAACCCTTAGAGCCAGGGCTGCCATGAGGCCTCCTGCCCACCATGCAAAGATAAACCTAAACCATAAACCCTAAACCCTAAACCCTAAACTCTAAATAGTAGAAACTAAACCCTGATGGTGGTTTAGGGTTTAGGGTTTGATGGGTTTAAAGACTGTAGCGTTTGCGAGATAAGGGTTTGGCGCCTCTTCTTGAGGGTTTAAAGAGCGCAGCAATGAGGGTTTAGGGTTTGAAGGAGTAGACAGCAGCAGATAGCAAAGAGGTGCCCTAAAGAGATAAAAAAGAAAGAGATAGAGAAGTATAATATTATTATACTTCTAACAAGAACAGCTGCTGAAGCGTTGTGAAGCTGAGCGTAAATCTACAGCTGCAAACAAACACAACAAAGTTTAATGAGGTGTATGTACACTCCAAATATACAAACAAAGACACAGAAAGTATTTAAAATAAATTACGTCAAATACAAAAGGCAAACAAACAAATACAAACAAGACAACGAAGATAATAAAGAAAGTTAATATAACAATAATCGTAAAATAATAATATAAAATTATTAATAAACAAAGTAATAAAACATTAAAAGTAATAATATGGTTAATAAACAAACCTATAAAACATTAAAAATAATATTATTGATAAACAACAAAGCAGTATACAGTAATAAAAACAATATAATTAATACTCAAGGCAAGGATGTTGCAAATAAACAAATAAAAACAAAAGAAGTAAAACAAAACAAAACAAAACAAAACAAAACAAAATAAATAAAATAAATAAATAAAATAAATAAATAAAATAAATAAAATAAAATAAATAAATAAATGAACCAATCAATCAATAAAATAAATTAATAAAATGAATAAATTAATTAATAAAATAAATAAATAAATAAATAAATAAAATAACAAACTTCTCACCCCCGAGTCTATGACGGTCGTCTGCAGATTGACTGGCGGGGGCACCAGCAGCAGCTTGCGCCTCCCTAAGCAGCAAGTAAATAAACAAAAATAAAAATAAA